>NW_021145219.1:985002-1286977 GCF_900634775.1 Gouania willdenowi | reverse complement strand
GGAAGATTGCCAGAATGCACGGCGACCGAGCAAAAAGAACCAATCGGAGCCAGCATTGTGTTTGATGGGCTGTCTGACAACTGTTGCTCACATTTGGAGGGGAGGCAGGGCAAGAGAGCAGGGGGGAGAGGGATCTGAGAGTTGCGGATTGTACCTTTAAGGGAGGCAGTAAATCTATCTATAAAAGCAAGGAATCTCTGTCTGTCTATATGTGTTTCTGTCTGTCTGTGCTTCAAATGTCTCTGGTGTTCAGGGACAGACAGAGCTCATACTTGCTACATAGCTGCAGCTTGGTTCAAAGCTGTGTGACGTCGCATATGTTTGTACTGTAATGCTACAGTTAATGAATCTTTTCATAAAATTGTCTACTGCGAGCGAAGCAGAGCCACTATGTAAACAAACCAACTCATTATCTTAATCATGCCCTGGACCTTGTTTTAACATATGGTCAGGATATTGATCACCTGACAATATATCCTCAAAATCCTTTTCTTTCAGATCACTTCCTGTTATCCTTTGAAGTTAGAATATCAGCCTGCTTAAATTCTGAGAGAAGAGTACACTATAGATCACTGTCTGAAAAAGCTGGAGCTAGATTTAAAGATTTAGCTCCATCATTGCTTACCTCCAATCCATATGATATCTCAACAGAGAGTAGCTATCAATGTCCTACGACAAAAAAAATAGATGATTTTATCAACAGTGCAATGTCAGTGCACACAGCTCTGGTTGCTATTCCCTCGCTTAAAAAGAAGATGTTTCATAAAAAGGTCGCCCCTGGATTGCATCTTCTAAAACAGGCATCGCGAAATTAAGAAAGGAAGTGGCTCTCCTCAAACATGGTAGAAGTTCATACTGCCTGGAGAGAAAGTTTGTTAGCTTATAAAAAAGCTCTATACAAAGCTAGAACCCCCTATTATTCAACTTTAATAGAGTAAAACAAGAACAATCCTCGGTCTGTCCCTCGACCCATATTTCACAATGATTTTAACATAAAATCAAATAAAAGAGCTATCAATTATAAAAATCTGAAAAAAATTAAAATCTCAAATCTAGAAACACCAAAACATAAAACCATTAGATGTGCTCTATTAAATATTAGATCACTGAGATCCAAATCTCTACTAGTAAATGACCTTATCTCAGAAAATAACTTTGATTTATTCTGTTTAACTGAAACATGGCTGTATCAAGATGAATATGTTAGTTTAAATGAAGCCACTCCTCCCAGTCATTTAAATACTCATATGCCACGAGACATAGGCCGTGGAGGTGGTGTAGCAGCTATTTATCATTCCTCTCTCCTAATCTATCCTAAACCAAAGGCCAGTTACACTTCCTTTGAAAGCCTGGTTCTAAATTTATCTCATACCAAATCAAAAACCTGCCAGCCAGTCTTATTTGCGATAATTTACCGTCCTCCAGGCCCTTATTCTGAATTTCTATCAGAATTCTCTGAGTTTATATCAAACTTAGTCCTCAGTTCTGATAAAATACTGATAGTAGGAGATTTTAATATCCATGTGGACAAAGATAGTGATAGCCTGAGCTCAGCCTTTATGTCCCTAATAGACTCAGTTGGCTTTTTTCAAACTATTAATGAAGCTACTCATCGTTTAAATCATACTCTTGATCTTGTTCTAACATATGGCCTTGATATTAATGAACTAAAAGTCTACCCTGAAAATCCTCTGCTATCAGATCACTTTTTAATATCTTTTAACATTATATTAGAGGATCTCGCACTGTGCAATAAAATAGTTACGAGTAGAAATCTGTCCAATAGTGCTGTGGCTAAATTTAAAGAGGCCATTCCTGCTGCCTTAAACTCAGTGCACCATCCAATAAATAACTATGATATTAATTATAACCCCTCTCAACTGGATCTGCTTGTCAATAGCTCTGCTAGTCTACTAAAATCCACCTTGGACTCAATTGCCCCATTGAGGGAAAAAACTATTAAACGTCAGAGGAAAGCGCCGTGGTTTAGCTCTGAAACTCACACACTCAAACAAACAACCCGTAAATTAGAGAGAATGTGGCGCTCCAATAAAACAGAGGAGTCACGAATACTCTGGCAAGAAAGCCATAGTAAATACATGACAGCCTTACGACATAGTCGATCTACATACTATTCCTCACTAATTGAAGAAAATAAAAATAATCCGAGGTACCTTTTCAGCACTGTAGCCAGGCTAACACAAAGTCAGAGCTCTATTGAGCCCATGATTCCTCTTGCCCTCAGCTGTGAGGACTTTATGACATTTTTTAACGATAAAATTCACAAGATTAGAGATAAAATTAGCCACTCCCTGCCTTCACCTGGGCCTGCTGTACCATTAAATGTAAATAGGCCTAACCTAAACTGTTTCACACATATAGGACTTCAGGAACTTAACTCTATTATTTCATCTTCCAAACCATCGACCTGCCTTTCAGATCCGATCCCAACTAAGCTGTTTAAAGAAGTTGTTCCCCTGGTCTGCCCATCTTTGTTGGAGACAATAAATATATCCCTATTAATAGGCTACGTACCACAGTCCTTTAAAGTAGCTGTAATCAAACCCCTTCTCAAAAAACCTACTCTTGATTCCAGCACTTTAGCAAACTACAGGCCTATATCTAATCTTCCTTTTATTTCAAAGATTCTTGAGAAAGTTGTGGCGGCTCAGCTCTGTGAATTTCTTCAAAACAACAGCCTGTTCGAGGACTTCCAGTCAGGTTTTAGAGCTCAACACAGCACAGAGACTGCTTTAGTTAAAGTAAATAATGATCTACTCTGGGCTTCAGATGAAGGACGACTCTCAGTGCTGGTTTTATTAGATCTTAGTGCAGCTTTTGACACTATAGATCACTATATTCTACTAGAGAGATTAGAGAAATTACTTGGAATCACAGGGACTGCCCTAAACTGGTTTAAGTCCTACCTATCTGATAGGTACCAGTTTGTACACGTGAATAATAGGTCTTCTGTGTACACTAAAGTAAGCTACGGGGTTCCTCAGGGCTCTGTGCTAGGTCCAATCCTCTTCTGTATCTATATGCTCCCCCTTGGTAATGTTATGAGAAAATACTCTGTTAACTTTCACTGCTATGCTGATGATACCCAACTGTATGTATCAATGAAGCCAGGTGAGACAAATCAGCTATCTAAACTTGAGGCCTGTCTAAAGGACATTAGGGCCTGGATGGACCAAAATTTTCTTCTTCTCAACTCAGACAAGACTGAGGTCATTGTACTGGGCCCACGACACCTTAGAGAAACCTATGCTAGCCTAACTGCCCTAGATGGCATTACTCTGGCACGAAGCACAACTGTTAGAAACCTTGGGGTTCTATTTGATCAGGATTTATCCTTCAACTCTCACATAAAACAAACTTCAAGAACTGCCTTCTTTCATCTCCGTAACATTGCTAAAATCAGATCTATCCTGTCTCAGGGCGACGCCGAAAAACTAGTCCATGCTTTTGTTACCTCTAGACTGGATTATTGTAATTCTCTTTTAGCAGGCTGCCCGAGCAAGTCGCTTAAGACACTTCAGCTGGTTCAAAATGCTGCAGCACGTGTACTGACTAAAACTAGGAGAAGAGATCACATTACTCCTGTATTAGCCTCTCTGCATTGGCTTCCCATAAAATATAAAATAGAATTCAAGATTCTTCTTCTCACTTATAAAGCCCTAAATGGACAGGCACCAGCCTATCTCAAGGAGCTTGTAGTGCCATACAATCCCCCCAGAACACTACGCTCTCAAAATGCTGGACTACTCGTTGTTCCATTTGTCTCTAAAAGTAGTATAGGAGGAAGATCTTTCAGTTGTCAGGCCCCACTTCTCTGGAACCATCTACCAACCACGGTTCGGGGGGCAGACACCCTCTCTACCTTTAAGGTTAGGCTCAAAACATTCCTCTTTGGTAAAGCTTTTAGTTAGGAACCAGCTCATAGCTCATAATTAAGATGCAATAGGCATAGACTGCCGGGGGGGGTCTGGCATGCTCGGTTGGAGAGAGGTTGGAGAGGGCGTTAAGAGAGAGGTCATTTAGGCTAGAGAGGGACCGGAGAGGGTCCCATTCCTCTCTCAAACACTCCCTATATGTCTGCTTCTTCCCTTGTGTGTTTGCTCCTGTACTCCTTCTGGCTTGCAGGTCTGTGGGATCCTCAGTGTGGAGTTACAGAGTCTCAACAACTCTGTCTCCACCCTCTCCTCTGCACACACCCAACACAGCATAACGTGGATGGCTGTTCATCATAGGAATGGGATCCACACAAGGTTCCTGCTGCTTAACAGAAGGTTTTCTTTGCCGCCATGATGAATTCATGTTGGGTGTGGGATACATATGTATGTGTATATACGTATATATGCATATGTGTGTATCCATAAAATGAAGAGTCCGTCCTTAAGACTGCTCTACTGTAAAGTGCCTTGAGATACCATTGGTTATGATTTGGCGCTATACAAATAAAGATTGATTGATTGATTGATTGATTTCTATTCAACACTGTAGCCAAGCTCACCAAAAGCCACAGCTCTGTTGAACCCTCTATTCCTGTCAACCTGAGCAATGATGACTTCATCAACTTCTTTATTGACAAAATCCTAACAATTAGAAACAAAACTGAGCCCCTGAGGTATCCCCAACATGAAGCCTCTGTTTGCATAGTTTCACTCCAATTGGTCTATCTGAACTGACCTCAATAATCAGTGCTTCTAAACCAACAACCTGTCTTTTAGATCCAATCCCAACTCCACTATTTAAAGATGTTCTTCCACTAACTAGAACTAATATGGTTAACTGGATTAACACATCTCTAGTAACAGGTTATGTAAAACCGCTGTAATCAAACCTCTCCTTAAAAAACCAACCCTTGATCCAAGTGACTTGTCCAATTATAGGCCAATATATAATCTACCTTTTGTTTCCAAAATTCCTAAAAAAACCCATTACAGGTCAACTATGTGATCACCTACTTAGGAACAATTTATACGAGAACTTTCAGTCTGGCTTTAGAGCCCATCACAGCACATAAACTGCCTTAGTAAAAGTAACCAATGATCTCCTCTGAGCCTCAGACAGAGGGTTGGTCTCAGCTCTGGTGCTCTTAGATCTCAGTGCAGCCTTTGATACGGTGGATCATCATCTACTGCTGCAGAGACTGGAAAGTGTTTTTGGGATTAAAGAAACAACGCTGGGTTGGTTTAAATCCTACCTATCAGACAGAACCCACTTTGTTCATGTTAATAATCTATCCTCAGCGGACGCCAGAGGATGGATTACAGATTTATCTCTCAATAAAATCTGACAAAACTTATGAGTTATTAAAACTCCAGGCTTTTCTTAAAGACATCACATCCTGGATGAGCCGTAACTTTCTCATTCTTAACCAGGATAAACCGAAGGGATTTTATTTGGTCCAAAACAACTTAGAGAGAAACTATCAGAGCAAATAGTGTCTCTGGATGGCATTACTCTGTCACCAGCTCCGAGTCTTAGTACAGGAGGCTGCTTCTCTCTCCACCTTTAAAAGTAAACTCAAAACCTACTTATTTAAAGCATATACAGAAAAATAACAATAACCTAAAACGGACTTGGTCTCAGTACCTCAGACCATTGCGAGAAACGATTACATTCAAAACCTACTTATTTACCAAAGCGTACACTCTATAATTGCGATAATTTAAAGCGGACAAGGTCCCCTCTGTAGTGATCACTGAGATCACTACGTGCGCCCAGTAGTGGGAGCATTTCAAAGCATTGTAGACGCCGCAAGACGTTTAATATTAATGTTAACCTAACCACTAGGAATGAGTGTATCATAGTGCATCATGTTTTTCCTGTAGTCTGTGCCTTCTCCTCGCCCTCCGAGGACTCTCTTTTCTGTTTCAGGTGTCTTGATGTTGGAGCTGGTTGTTCCTAATCGATGGTTCGCAGCTCAACTAGTCTGGGACACTAGGATGGACTATCCTTCTATCCTATTCTGTTTGCCCTTCTGTTCACTAACCCCAACCAGTCGAAGCGGATGGCTACCACCTTTGAACCTGGTTACACAGGAGATTTCTTCCTATAAAATAGAGGGAGTTTTCTTCCCACTGTCGCTAAATGCTTGTTCATGTGGATCTTGTTGGGTTCTTTTTCTTACTATGGACTTTATATTTTGTTAAAGCGCACTGAGATGACTTTGTTGTAATTTGCGCTATATAAATAAAGTTGAGTTAAGTTGAGTTGGCGCATGGGGACTGCTTCCACTTAGATAGATGCTAAGCGGCACAGGTACAGGAAGCTCAAGGTGTCACAGCAGTGTCTCTGTGCCCTGACTCTGAGAAGGGACAGGGCTTACATGCTCAGAGGCATCCAGATAGGCTCTGTTCCATCCCACTTGGAGAGTGTTACCGCAGGCGCATGCCCTTCAGGATGGGGTGCAGTGTGAGAGAGCAGGACGGCCCATGGGCGGTGGCCTGTGTAAGACCGAGGTGCACACATCAATGTGTTGGAGCTGCGGCCAGTTCAGCTGGCTCTCAGGTACTTCTTGCCACACTTGCGGCCTTGTGCGGTCAGACAACATGTCAACAGTATATCACATAAACCATCAGGGAGGTACCAAGTCTGCACGGTTTCTGGAAGTGGCGAGAAAGCTCCTCATATGGGCAGCCCCCTGCTTGATCAGCATACGAGCAATCCATATACCATATCCATTTATTTAAAAAAAGAAAATATCACAATATATTTTAGATAGTTATGTGAAGAAATATGTTTGTGTTTTCGTTAAATGTTATATATGAAAGAAAGTACATGTATATATGTTCATTCATTTTTATTATTTGAAAAAAGGCAACTCAAATATACTTGTTGCATGCTTGCATTACTTTTGTGTGCATTATTAAGATGATTTATGTTGGACATATGAGCATTTTTGCTTCTGCCTGTTTCAGTCTTGTTATGTATTTTTAAATTGTGATTTAAATTTGAATATTTTTTGTTAGACTTAAACAAAAACTTAAACTGAAACATTGTACATCTGTGACACTTACTGGGAATCTCCTTGGGATAGATGCAGAAAGACCCTCCGGCCTGGCTCTTTGTGTCTCCTGCCTTCCAGTGAGAAGTTCCACCTTGGGGTGGGGTGACCTCCAGGCTCAGAGCGGAGCTGATTGGGCCAGTCATCATTGATCCTCTGGGAGCAGAGAGGGACACTGGGGCAGGACGTGACCTGCTGAGACGGTTACAGTGAACACATGAGTGTCGCAGGGCAGACGGTCCACGAGGAGAGATCACGTAGTCCTGATCACCGTAGACCCGCCTCGCTCCACTGTGGTGGGCGGGGCGCAATCGCTGCCAAGCCAGGTGGGATGACCCAATGGCCATCACCTAACAGACAGGAAAGAGACAAACACACAGTCAATAATCCAACATTTAAATCAATGCTTCTCAATGTGTGTGTCTCTGGTGGGGAATGGATGTATGACAGGTGGGGCATGACAAACTTCAACTGTAACTTGTAAAATGGACAAATACAACTTAGATTACAACATTTTTTTTTGTAATAGACCAACAAATGTCCTCTCTATGACTACCTCATTGACAAAATTATTCGACCCCTTAGTCACATACATATTTAGTACAGCACCCTTTGGCAATAATAACATTCTTCAGACGTGAAACATAGCTTGACACAAGTTTCTTGCAGCAATCTAAAGGTATCTTAACCCATTCTTCATGGGCAAAAGTCTCTAGTTCATTGACATTCTTGGGCTTGCGTGCTGCAACTGCCTTCTTCAAGTCCCACCAGAGATATTCTATGGGATTTAAGTCGAGCGATTGTGTTGGCCACTCCAGAATCTTCCAGCCCTTCATCTGCAACCAAGCTATGGTAGATTCTGGAGGTATGTTTTGGGATTGTTGTCCTGGTGGAAGGTCCAACGTCTCCCAAGCTTCAGCTTTGTCACTGACTGCATGACATTTAAACCCAAGATTTCCTGATAGAAAATTGAATTCATGGTACCTTGCACACGCTGAAGATTCCCTGTACCTGAAGAAGTGAAACAGCCCCAGAGCATGACTGACCCCCCACCATGCTTCACAGAAGGCAAGGTGTTCTTTTCTTTATAGTCCTCATTTGTCCTCCTCCAGACATATTGTTGATCCATAGGCCCAAATAGTTCCAAATTTGTCTCACGTTTCTTTAAAAAAGTAATTAGTTATAGTTACTCACTACTTGTTCCAAAAAGTAACTGCGTCAGTAACTGAATTACTCTATAATAAAAGTAAGTCATTACCAAAGAAAGTAACTATTTGCGTTACTGTTAAAAAAATAAAAGTTGCGATATGTCAAAGAATTCACATTTTTTAGATGTGTGTGTTGTTGTGAGGTGCTTCATTAATTTTGAGTTGCTTACAACGGATGTCGACAAAGTCTTCTCTCCTGGATATAATGAACACTTCACATGTATGTTCTTGTCTTTGACCACAATTAATTTAAAGTAGTGTTTGTATCGCCACCTTAAAAATGACAACTTTTCATCAGACTGCTCCACGCTCACCATCTCTGCTGATTCATCAAATCTGTAGTGTGTGTGTGTGTCGCGTGTGCTGTCCCGTTGCCTTAGCCAATCATAATCGCTCACCTTGTTTTTAACCCACCTCCTCACAACAGCTGAGTAAGAAGCCGGGGATGCTTTCGGATAAAATCAGTACATGTAACGCACCGCGTTTAACGTTAAGAAACGATAACGGCGTTGTAATGGCGTAAAAAGTAATTAGTTAGATTACCCCGTTACTGAAAAACAAACGCCATTACCTAACGCCGTTATTCCAAACACTGCTCATCGCTCCAGACAACAGTATCCCAAAACCCTTGTGGCTTGTCCACATGATTTTTGACATACTGGAGTTGACTCTGGAGTCAGCAGGGGGGGTGCGCCTAGTAGTTCTGGCACGGAGGCCTTCATTTTGCAGTGTGTGCCTTATTGTCTGGGCCAAAAACCTGAGTACCTCCGTCTGACAAGTCCTGTCGTAGTTTCTCAGCTGTCACCCGGGGATTTTCCCCACCTTTCGCTTCAGGTACCGGACAGCAGTTGCCGACAGCGTCTTCTTTCTGCCACGCCCAGGTAGCTTTTCCACTGTGCCTTTAGTTTTAAACTTGCAAATTATGCTTCCAATTGTGTCTCGTGAAATGTTTAACATCTTTGCTTTCTTTTTATATCCATATCTTTGCTTATGAAGAGAAATTAGCTCCTCTCTTGACTTCTTTGACCATTTCCTGGACTTCACCATGTTGCAAAGACACCATTAACCTTCTAGAAGGAGCCGAGTATTGCAGGCCTTTTAAATCTGCTTAATCGGTGCTCATTATGGTTCTGTTCATATCTACAGGTGTTTTTAACACCTGATTGAAATCTCCGTTCTAAAGAGTGGTTGAATAATTTTGTCAGTGAGGAACAAAAAGGACATTTGTTGGTATATAACAAAAACGTTTATCAATCAATCAATCTTTATTTGTATAGCGCCAAATCATAACCAATGGTATCTCAAGGCACTTTACAGTAGAGCAGTCTTAAGGACGGACTCTTCATTTTATGGATACACACATATGCATATATACGTATATACACATACATATGTATCCCACACCCAACATGAATTCATCATGGCGGCAAGGAAAACCTTCTGTTAAGCAACAGGAACCTTGTGTGGATCCCATTCCTATGATGAACAGCCATCCACGTTATGCTGTGTTGGGTGTGTGCAGAGGAGAGGGTGGAGACAGAGTTGTTGAGACTCTGTAACTCCACACTAAGGATCCCACGGACCTGCAAGACGAAAGCCAGAAGGAGTACAGGAGCAAACACACAAGGGAAGAAGCAGACATAGAGGGAGTGTTTGAGAGAGGAATGGGACCCTCTCCGGTCCCTCTCTAGCCTAAATGACCTCTCTCTTAACGCCCTCTCCAACCTCTCTCCAACCGAGCATGCCAGACCCCCCCCCCCCCCACGGCAGTCTATGCCTATTGCATCTTAATTATGAGCTATGAGCTGGTTCCTAACTAAAAGCTTTACCAAAGAGGAATGTTTTGAGCCTAACCTTAAAGGTAGAGAGGGTGTCTGCCCCCCGAACCGTGGTTGGTAGATGGTTCCAGAGAAGTGGGGCCTGATAACTGAAAGATCTTCCTCCTATACTACTTTTAGAGACAAATGGAACAACGAGTAGTCCAGCATTTTGAGAGCGTAGTGTTCTGGGGGGATTGTATGGCACTACAAGCTCCTTGAGATAGGCTGGTGCCTGTCCATTTAGGGCTTTATAAGTGAGAAGAAGAATCTTGAATTCTATTCTATATTTTATGGGAAGCCAATGCAGAGAGGCTAATACAGGAGTAATGTGATCTCTTCTCCTAGTTTTAGTCAGTACACGTGCTGCAGCATTTTGAACCAGCTGAAGTGTCTTAAGCGACTTGCTCGGGCAGCCTGCTAAAAGAGAATTACAATAATCCAGTCGAGAGGTAACAAAAGCATGGACTAGTTTATAGTAATTTAAGTTGTTTATTTTACAAGTCCTTATTTGATCGGATTATAAACAAAACAAAAAAATAAATTTCAAACTTGCTAAAACACTTCACTGCAGTGGGGGTTGAATAATATTGACCACAACTGTAACTGTAGCTTCACTCCAGAGCAGCATGATGTACGACTACAAGTGAGTAAGAGAACAAGCTGCTAAAGGCTTCAGAACTACGTCTGAAGTAGAGCGCACACGCACGCACGCACGCATGCATTATTAATATGAGAAACAAATATGGTAAATCGGAATATTTATTACCACACAAAAGTACAGGAAATTCGTACAATTTACAGATACCGAGTATCGCTCAAATGTGAAAAGAATCCATCCCTAATGCCAAATGCCTTTCTTCATCAACTACAAAGATCATTAACACAAACCAAAACATCTACACACCAAGTAAGTAATAATGAAAAGGCTGAAAATGTAGCAGAAATTATAAGAGCATTAATTTATTAGACTGCATTAGATACAGTATGTGACCGGGAACAAAATGTAATGTGGGACTAAAGGGCAAAAATAATGATCGAGGTTGGCATGTGAAGTCAGTGGAGAGGAACAAAAAAACAAACTTTCAATAACTGACTTAGAAAATGTATTTCCTTTTTTTTTTTCGTTTTCTTAAACTTTTTGTCAGATTGCAAACAATGTTTTGGGACAGAAAATAAGATGCAAAGGTAAAAAGGAGGTACAGAGGAGGCCTGTGGGTAAGGTTCCCCCAGTGTACACCGAGTTCCGGCCTGGCCCCCTCACCGGGCTCCAGGTTGAATCATTTATCCCCATTCTTAGTTTTTTTTTCTTATCTTAGAGTTTTTTTCTTGTTACTGTCTCCTCTGCTCACCCCCTAATAGCATAATACCATTATTATAACACTTACTGTATAATGATGTATAAAATACTGTCTATGGTAACCTGTCAGGTTTTTTCTGTAATTGTCTCATTTGAAAATGTGTAATTTGTTAGGATTATTTGTGTTGCAATGGGCACAGGTGGGGCTTTAAAGTTCACCATGGTTTAAAGTGGGGAACAATCAAGGTGAACCACTGGTATAAATCAATGTCTGGTATTTCCCCAGAGAAACAAAAGCTGGATTGTTCTCCCTCTGAGGCGGTAGAACGTGTACGTACCTCTTCACAGCAGCGCCTGCTCACAGCCGCTCTGTAGTCGATGCGAGCCCACAACTTGTCCCGCTGTATCAAGAAGTGAGGAAACTGTTTCCTCCAGTTCTTTCCCAGAGCCCAGGGAAAAATCTCATACCTGCTCTTTTCCTCATCCTCCTCCATGGTATTTGCGAGATACCTTGATACAAGATGATACAGGTCAAATAAAAGTAAAGCAGATGCTCAGAAATTATTCACCACTTTAAAGATCAAGTCCCTTATCTTTTCTCTAAACTTACAGTGCGATGAAAAAGTTATTCCTGGTGTATTCAGAACTAGTGAAGTGGGCTCTCTTGAAGTAGACAAAAGTCATGGCGAGAAGATACTAATAAGTTAGAAGAGAAAAAGCTAAATTAGCTTAGTGTTAAAGTCAAAACTCTCCTCAGTGAATAAAATGACAGCTTTACCTTGTCAGTTATTTTGTAGCAGGAGTCCATCTTCAAAAATTCTTCTATCAGCTCATCCTCTGTAAACAAACACAACTGCTGTTCACCACGGAAGCTTTAGAGCAGGGGTGCACGCACTTTTTTAGCTCGCAAGCTACCTTTTACCACTGATAGCTCTTCACAATCTACTGTGTTGGTGGGGTTATAATTGTAAATATTTAGATTTTGATATTATTACAATTACAATTATTATTATTACAATTATTCAATATTTGTATAATATTAAGTCAAGGCAAATGTATTTGTATAGCACATTTCATATACAAGGTCATTCAATGTGCTTTACATGATTAAAAATTGCATCAAAAAACATTCAAAAGTTTAAAAATAAATAAGAAAAATAAAAATCTCTCTCTCAGTCATACAGTAGAAAAAGTGTGCATTTAACTTAAGCCGACTTCAGCTCTTAATATTGAAACAGTAACACTTAAAAACTGAGTTTTATTAAAATATATTTTTAAAAAATACAACTAAGAAAACTATTGTGAAAATGCAAAGCACCAAACACAGCTGCTCATTTCACCAAAGACCCACAATAAAAAGCACATTTATCGGTGCCAATCACACACAGAGCGTTTCAGTGTTTGTAGCTTTTGTTCTTTAGAACAACTTCAATAGCTTCCACACACGTAGGTTGTCTGAAGATGCTGATAAAAAATTTACCTGTTAGTGCCGGTGTGTGAGCGGCTTTAGGGCTGGAGGAGGGTCATCTTCTACTTATTATTAGAGGTTTTAAATGAACAGATTGGAGCGTTAGCACCCCCTCAAACTGAGGTCAGAAGCTGTATCATTAGGTTTCACTTCTGGAATATGTGACTGTGCCTTTCTCATTAATTTGTGAGGTCTGTGGCCCACGTGCGCAATCAACACAAAGTGCCTCTGCGATCGACCGGTAGATCATGATCGACGTATTGTGCACCCCGGATATAGAGTTTAGGCTCCTAAAGTGGGGTACGCAAACTGTCATGAGGTACGTGAATACAAAAGTAAAAACAATGTGACAACATTGGAAACTAGAATATAAATAGTGCAGCAGTCAGGAGCCTCCGTGCATTGCCACTAATTACACGTTGGCCTGTGTTAGACTGCCCCCCAGTGGTGAGGAAATCCATTACATAGCCAGTCACCCTGTTCTCACTTCGGCTACGTTCGAATATTCCCTCCTATCTCCTTTTCCTATTCACTTTTCCTTAACCCTGTGGATGACGTTAAGGAAAGGTGTTAGGAGACTTCCTAAAGTTGTTTGGAAAAGGCCATCGCGTTTGTTTTGACAATCAGATGCACTTCCACTAGGTGACGTAATAATCTGACTGCGGCAAAGGTTAGTGACATCTGCTGTGGTGAAAAAACTACAAATTTCTGAAAACGGACTACTAAAAGTTAATTTATAACACTTTCTGCTGATATAATCTCAAAAATCACAAGGTTGGAATGTAAATCAAAGGAAAAGATGCTACCAGGTTACAAGGAACTAAAGTGAAACTAAAAGAACGTCACATTGAGAATGGTTGCTCACACTCACCTTCCACTCAGAAATCAACATTAATCCAAAATATGTATGAATGAAATATGTTGAACATAAATGTGGCTAAAAATGTCTCTGCTCGCTTTTATTGAACCACAGTGTTTTATGTCAGTTATAATCTGATATTATGTTTTACATACTGTATATAATATATGGGTTTTAGATTATTTAAAGTTGTTCAAGGCATATTATTGCATTGGTAACTTACATGATCTCTATCCCTTTTCAGTCTTTGTGAGTTTCTGTGAACACGGGTGAGCGTGACCCTTTAAATGTTGCCACCGCAATGAATTGTGGGTCAGCATTATGTGTTCTTCTTTGGTAAAGGATGTATCAGTGTTTCTTAGGCTAAAGGAGGTAATAAAGGAAGCATTGAGCCTCCTTTTAGAGAATTGTAACGCTCATCATGGCCACCACTTAAACACTTTCGGGGGTCAAGGAACAGTGAATAGGAAAGGAGATAGGAGGGACTATTCGGACACAACCGTCGACTTACAAGAATCTCACTAATTGATTTACACCTGCGACTGACTGTAGCTCATTCCATCGTGCGCGGCTAACCGATCAAAAAAACAAATGTCCTTCCACAAAACAAACCTAAATGTCCCTGATGTCCCACCTTCAAACACAACCTAATTTGGTTATCCATAAAAAAGCTACTTAACCTCCGACTTTTCTATAGCAATTAGCGCTGGGCGATTTTACCTAAAAAAGAAAATCACAGATTTTTGAAAGAAAAATTCGAGTTTCGATTTGATTTTTTTTTAATACACTTAAAAATTACTGCAGACATCAGATATATTGTCAAAAGTGCAACTTCATTGCTGTGATTGTCCTCAAGAGTTAAAATGCATGGAACAATCCCAAAATAAAAAAGTAAATAAGGCTCTGTCATTCAACTATTTCAAGCTTTAACCCAGGTTTAAGCAAAAGTGCAACAGCAACTTCACAGTAGCTTAAATAATAAACTCTTCCCTTAGCATCTCAGCATAGTGCGAATAAAAAATTGAACATGCCTGTGGCACACATATAGCCTACTCAAAGGGTATACAAATGTAAACAAAGAGGGGGCTGGCTCTCATCGGAACGCGAAAAAGTCCGAAAAAACTGTGATGGGAAAAAAAATGCTTTAAAAAAAAAAACAAAAACTCGAATTTACAAAATAAAAATCATTTTTATTTACAAATTTGATTTATCGATTAAATTGATTTTTTGCCCAGCCCTAATAGCAATACATACTTCCTACGGGCACTGCACAAGTTAATTAAATAAAGCAAGCAAGTGATAATTTTGAATAAGATGTTTTTTTTTGTGTGTGCTTACCGAGTATTATATATTATTCTTCAACAGAATAGGTACAATTCAGGGACAAATTTCACTGTAGATTGTACATGTCATTACATTAAGATGTTTTTTAAGTGTGCACAAATAGGGGGTACATGGCTTCAGCTATTCTCAGTCGTTCATCAAATCTCACCTAAAAGTTGAAAGAATAAATCCATTTCCTGATGTCGAATGAGTGCCGAGTGCTTGGCCATCTTGGCGTAATGGAGATCACATTGGTTGAGGGAACAGGTTGAGGGAACCTTCCACAGTAAGCCACGGCTCTCAACGTGTCTGTCTGAGCATCGGTGGCGCTTGGTTTGGTGAAACATTTTACGCTTGACCTTTACTGTCAAAGGAGGCGGAGTCTTCATCGTGCGTCGAGTGTGTCACTCTGGTGAGTTCAGGGAAAGACGATAAATAAAATGAATTAAATCTCCTGCAGTGTCATACAGGATGTTTTCAGGTTAATCAAGGTCTTCCCTGTTTTTTCCAGTGTTTAGAGAATCCTACACAATCCCCGTCCAACCCTGGAAGTGTCAACAGTAGGGGTGTGCATTGCAATGAATCTGCCGATATGATACAATACGATATCAATAATTACAAATTTCACCTTTACAAGTACAAAATGGGATGAGAAACAATTTATTTCACTTACATTTTGAAATTTGTGAGAACACGTGAATGGTAACTAACTGTAATTCAAGTACAAATATAGAAAATAAGTGATATGTTTAGCAAATTGTCATATTCCATTTTTCCAGAGTTTAACTTTTGCAGATTCTGATTCTGATAAGTTCTTTAATTCTTTTTAAAAAAGCAACCACTCACGTACATCTGAAAATGCATTGAGGAGTGAGGTAGTTTAAAGCACTATACTGACTTTTCTGTGCTTTAAACATCATAAAAGTGCTATATGGGCTTCATAAACACACCCAAAGTGTTATTTTCATTGATTCCCTCAATCGTTAGAGGTGATTTGCTCCTTTCTTACTGTAGGGTGAGCCCAAACACCTCGCTCCAATTTGATGACGAATTTGACGCGGCACTGAGCTGGAGAAGCCGTGAAGGACTTGCACCCTTCCTCCTTGGCCTTTTCATTGAATGTGTGTGTAATGAATCTCTGCCCCCACCTTGACCCAAGTCCTTATAACCCTAATACCAAAAACAAAGAAAGATTTACTCCTCATTGACAACTGGCGTCCAAGATGCTTATTAAATAATGATTATAAAATATTAGCACTGATTTTTGCTAGAAGAATAAAAACAGTTTTAGACTACATTATTGATGAAACTCAATCCGGGTTCATGAGAAATAGACACATGTCAAATAATATCACATTAGTTCTAGATTTAATTGATTATTCAGAGACAGCTTTATACTCTTTTTAGACTTTTATAAAGCCTTCGACACAATTGAACAAGTTCATATTTCACGCCATAGAAAAATTTAGTTTCAATCAGATTTCAAGTTGGTACTTCTCCTCGATTCTTCCTAAAAACGTGGAGTCAGGCAGGGATGCCCCATATCGCCTAACAGTATCTTTTTCTGCTCTGCACTCAGTTACAAACAGACTCTTTAAAGCTTAGTCCAATTAAAGGCATCTCAATAGCAGGTAATGAAATTATCAGCCAGCTGGCTGATGATACAACATTGTTTTTAAAAGATATCTCTCAGATACCAATGTCTATTGATTGGATTAGGAGGTTTAAACTTCCAAATCCAATCAATCCATAACTCTTCTATTATGTAATTATAATATTGAAAAAATCCCTTCCAAACTATCCAAATTCCATAAACAAATGCTTCTCTCTGGTCATTGATCTACAAACATAATTTCTCCCCGCAAAGATACTACATTTGGAATAATAGAGACATTTTACACAAAAACAAATCCCTGTTCTACCCTAATTGATTTTCTCACAATATCCTTTTGGTTTCTCAGCTACTTAATTTAGATGGATTTAATTGACATATCATAATTTAATCTCAAAATATAGTTTAGCAATTCCTTTCACTGAATTTAACTTTGTTATAAATGCAATTCCTGCTGGTGTAATTATTTTATTTAAAAGTACAGCAGAACAGAAACCAGCATTATTACCCATTGATCCCACTAAAACTGAAATTGGTCAAATTTGCTTTTCTTCAACACACAACAGTAACCGTCGAATACGCTCTTTATTTCAAAAAGATGTTGTCTCATCTCCTTATGTCGTATCTTATTGGAACTCATGTATAAATAACCTTAGCTGTAAAAAGATTTGGACCCTGCCAGCTAGATATATCATAAACAATAAGGTAAGACAAGTATCTTTCAAAAATAATTCACAGATTTTACCCTTCAAACAAATTTTTACACCGTTTCAAAAAAAAAAAAAAAATGATATGAATTGCTGTTTCTGTGAACAACACCCTGAAGACATTCTTCATCTGTTTTGGTCCTGCCCCTTTTCCAACAAATTGTGGATCGACATTTGTAATCTCATCTCTGCTTGTATTGAACCTCACTTCTCCTTATGTTTTTGAAGATGTATGAAACGTGGAGTTTTATGGACTGCCTAAAGTTATAACAAATCAGGGAGAACAATTTTTGTATTTTATAGTCAGTACTTCTACAGTACATCGAGAGAGCAGTGACATGAGACTAGCTCACCGTTGTTGCACCAGATGTTATTGATGTATATGCAAACACAGCCGCCCTCATCTCCCGTCTTGCATTTAAATCCAGCTTCAGGTAGTCAGTTTGTTCTCCAGGGAACGGACATTAGAACGCAGGATGGAAGGAAGCGGCTTTCTCTGAGGATTAGCTTTTAGCTTGGTTGCTAGTCCCACTCCTGCTTCCGATCACACCGCTTATGTCTCCTCCACTGGCAGACACCGCTGGTACGAGGCTCCGCTGCTTCGCAGGCCGCTGGATGTAGCCGGTCATAGCAGTCCAAGGCTCGAGGTCCAGAGTAGTCGCATCTAACAGACTATAACGGTTTTACCAAAATCTAAGATTGCCTGCCGGTTGTAAAATAATTCAGAGTAATTAAGTTGCAGGTTCACAGTGAAATTATTAGAATTGACTGAGTTATCTGCCGATATACTGTATATCCGTTGCTAACGCAAGCCTCTGCAGCCGCAGTCGACCTCCAGACTTCTAAAAGATGTATGGTCTTTCGCTGTGTATGGGCTTGATGAAATCCAGGTAGTTGACGATATCAGGATATATAATAGACGGAAGACTCTCAGAGTGCAAGGGAGCTGACTCGTATGGATCTGCACCACCAATAAACTATTTTTTTCCAAATATCCTGCCTTTTCCTGCGGACCAAGTCCTTCCCAGTATGCCTTTACATCTATAATGCATTTTGAGTAGCTTTTCTGTGATTTATCCATCGCAGAGTATACTTCTGTGAGCCTCCAACATGTATTGTCAACATCTGCTTACCTCCAGCATGGCCGCGCATCTGAGTCACTGCCCAGTGTCACTGTAAACGGTCGCATTTTCTGGTTCAATAAACGGGAAGAGATTCAAATTGTGATGTAGCTGGTTATGATTTACAGTCCGCATAAACAGTAATGAGTCATAACACAACCTAACCACTAGAGCGTGCATGGGCTCGTCTGTGAACGGTCTCATTTACAGACCTTGGAGCCACTGTTAGCCTACCAATAAACGGAAAGAGATTTGTCAATTTTAAAATAAGTATTGACTAGGCCACTGGGAGTGAGGCCCAAGGCCAAAGCAGGCTGGAATGATAATAATGTATCATGTTTTTCTGCAGTCAGTGCCTTCTCCTTGCCCTTCTCTGTCTGCTCTGTTTCAGGTGTCATGAAGCTGATGATGGCAGTTCCTGATCTGTGGTTCATGGCTCAACTAGTTTGGGACACTCTGATGTTCTATCTCTCTATCCTGTTCTGTTGGTGCTTCTGTCCACGAACCCCAACCAGTCAAAGCAGATGGCTGCCACCTCTGAACCTGCTTCTGCTGGAGATTTCTTCCTGGTAAAAGGGAGTTGTTTCTTCCCACTGTCGCTAAATACTTGTTCATGTGGATCTTGTTGGGTTTTCTCATTCTTATTATGAATTTTATATTTTGATAAGCGCATTGAGATGACTTTGTTGTAAATTGCGCTATACAAATAAAGTTGAATTGAATTGAATTGAAAAGTGACGTCGGTGAAAACAAAAAATAAATTATATACGTAGACGCTGCATCAACTGTGGAACGACACATCAACAGCCCCGCCATCTTGGACCAGTGGTGGAGGCAGCAGTGCATGGACATTACGACAGAAAGAGGTATTTCTCAATCTCTAAGTAGAATTATTCATTGAATTTTGACCCGATTTCCAAACTGTTTACGTTCTTAAAAACGTCACACACGTAGTTATATTACAAGGTGCTTGGATATATTTAAAATGCTGGTCATACCACTTAACACTTAATCTCCACACCCACATCCTTGAATATTTCAGTTCTTTGGCTATAATTAATGATGATGATATAACAGTAATAGTGATAGTAATAATAGTAGTAGTCATAATAGTAATGGTTATAATAATAATAATACTAATTATAATAATAGCAATAACAAAATAATATAAGAATCCAGTAACAATAATAAAAACAATAATATTAATAATAATAAGGTAATATAAGAATATAATATAATAATGATAATAATATAGCAATAATAATAATAATAATAATACAATGAGAATACCAGTAACTATAATATGAAATATGAATAATAAAAAATAATAATACAATAATATGAGAATCAATCTAAGATATGAAAAAATTAATCCTTTTATGAGAGGCAATCTGAACATTTTCTGGGTTCCTTTTGTTCTATCTATCTATCTATCTATCTATCTATCTATCTATCTATCTATCTATCTATCTATCTATCTATCATGTCTGACGTTTGTTACAAACAAACCCCGTGAAAATTGCTTGCGAATTGAGCGATTTATGACCACTTTAATTGTGTAAACACATCATTTCTCTGTAGATGTAATGAACTGAAGGAGTGATTGCCACCAGTCCAAGATGGCCGCCCTGTTGACGCGCCACTCTCGTGGGCGGCAGCAGTCGATGCGGTGTCTAAAACTATGTCTATGTCTAAAACCTTGTCTCCGAAATGTTTCCGGGTTTTAAGCATCACCCGACGGCTGCTAACTTTAGCCAAGGTATAATAAACTATTACCTTTATCCACGTACCCTGTTCTTGAGGTAAATACGTAAAAAAAATAAAAACTTTTGTAACACTTTACCGGGGGTTAATAAACCCAGCTGTGACAATGCCTACAGTTCCCATCAGATGTCGCAGCTGAGCTGCTAGCAAACAATTACACCTTTCGACTTCTGCTTAATTCAGTCTTTCTCTCCCCTCAGTAAAGCACCCAGTGGTTGCTAGAGACGAACAATTAATATCATATGCTATCCAGACGGAAATAAAGGGTTAGATTTTTTTTTAAACATGTTATGAAGCTTCAAATAAACGTAAAAGGACACTGACCAGAAAACAGGACCGTAGTTTGAGAGCGTGCCTCTGTCAGCTGCGGGAACGCGCATGCAAATGAGTTATCGCTGCACAGGTGAGAGACGGGCACGCGCACCACTGTCTTCTTCTATCAAAATGTATATATTAATAATATACCGAGAACAGCACTTAAATGGCACATACAACTACCAATAGTCTATACAAAGGAAAATAACAAAGAAGCTAACAGAAACACCTATAAATAATAATAATAATAATAATAATAATAATAATAATAATAATAATAATTAGATCAATGAATAAATTAATAAATAAATAATTAAATCAAGAAATAAATAAATACTTAGCTGAATTATCTTCTTAGACATTTGTGCAGAGCTGCGTTATTTTTGTAAATAGGATGTTACATTTTATTGTTTTACAGCAGTTTTACTATGTTTTGGAATAAGGATTCATTGAATTTGTTTGTCTTAGCAAAATGTTGAGACCAATTGGAATATGTGGATTCAGTAAGACATGGCAATGCTTTAAAGGTGAGGAATGCTGGCTTGTTTATGTCTCCATTCTATTGTTTTGTTTATCTTACAACATTTTAAGGCATGTAATATTGTACGGGTAGTGAGCAAGCATGGGGTCAATTACATTTTTCAGTTACAATTACGTTTTCAATTACTCGTGTCCAATTATTTTTATCCTCAGAAATAATAATAAATAATCACAATTACCGAGACTGAAATAAATAACCTAATAAAAGTTAACCTTCCTCTTGTGTTGGCTTTCTGTTAGCATTTCTAATGATAACAGGTCCTAAATCATCTGTAAAATACACTAAAAACAAATATCAATCATCTAATTTTTTTCCTATCTATTGGTTACATTGTTTGGCTTCCTAATCAATGAAAATGTAGGTTTTAATATTTTTGGTGTGGGAAACTGAGCCTTTCTTGTGTCACTATACCCCTCGATTTCAATTTTTTAATGGTGAAAGGTGGGAAAGCTTGATATGAAGCACATTTTGATGATTGACTACATATGTGTAGAACTGTACATAAAACTGTAAAATGGTTTGCTAGTTTTGCGTTAAATAATAATTAAAATGTTTATCAAATTTTCATGGCAATTACAATTCCAAAGTCAATTATCTGAACTCAATTACAATTTAATTATGATTATCACAGCAACAGATTTTTTCAATTACAATTACAATTATAATTGTGAATAATTATCAATTATGTGATTACAATTATAATTGATACCAACCCTAGTGAGTATAAATCATGATGGGTATTGTTTATCATGACACCGAAAATGACACCTTTTTCAGTTCATCCAGGTGAGGGATTTTAGAGGAGAGCCAATCAGAAAACAGATGTTCAGTTGTTTCTTCCTCAGGATCTTCTTTCTAATAAAATGTTAAACACAAACATACCAAAGTCATCACCACAGCAAAAACAATGCAAACTGCATTAATAAATTTACAAATGCTGAATTAAAATACAAAGGTAACAACAAAAGCTAAAACCAGAATAATATTGAGTTAACTCAAAATATACATTTTCAATAATTATGGAAATTTCGAGTTGGATTTATTTATTGATTTTTACCACTTTTAGATCGGACAGATTTTACATTGTATTTAAACATTGTTAAGTTATTTAGAAAATGTTAAAAACATGGTTGCGTTTTTAAATATCTATACTTGCGAATACATTGTTTTTGGCTGAATCACTATTGAACTAGAAAGCCCTCAGACACCATGGCAGTTTCCATATTGCCTTGTCACCTAAATGTTTATTTGGGAGTTTTAATTATAGATCACAGAGTCGCAAAAACTATTTTTGTTTTCTAAAAAGCTGATCCCCCAGTTCTGGTAGGGTATTGCTTGCATCTTGATAATTTGGATAAAACATAAAATTACTGATGAAAAGATTACAGTTAATAGTCACACAATGACCTATAAACTCTAAAAGTCTAAAAGTGTCAAAGAATGAATTTGTGTCTTTATAAGATGATTTTTCACTTTCTTTATTGCAAACAGGCTAAATGGAGACACATTGTTTTGCAAGCTATAAAAAGCTGATGCCAGCCCCAGCTATCTAAATAAGCTTATGTTCTTAGTAGTAGGTGTGTTTTACATGCTTTACGTGACATATGCGCAGGCTGAGGAGTTTGCTGAAAGCCCTGCTAATCCTCTCAGCTGCTGGTCCTTTGTGCTGACAAGAAAGCTTATCATTATTACATGGACATTTGAATACATTTTAGTTTACATTTGTGGATTTATTTTATGTGTGACCAGTGGACTATCACCTATGTTGGATGTATCTGTATTTGAGTTTGTGAAACGGATATTCATCAAGCTACTTGACTCCAGCTATTTGACAATGCCTGACACGGCACATGCCTAAGGACATTGTTTTTTGCCTACTGGCTCTCTGTTTTTCCTACTGGATTCTGTGCACTGTTCAGTCACAGAAATATACCTGTATATCAGCCTGCTTTATTTTGAACCTTAACAATGGGCTGCTCACCATCTAAAGGAAACCAATTCGGAATTTTGGGTGCTACGAGGAGGAGTAGAATGCTTCCCCCTCCACCTCAAGAAAGTCCAAAAGATCTGCAGCTTGAAGAAAGAGGATATTACACTTTTCCTGAATCAACAAAAGGGGAAACAAAGGAAAGGAAACCAGCTGGACAAACCAAAATAATTTCAAAAGAGACTCACATGACCCAGCAGAAAAAAATAAATGTGGACAGAAACACATGTAAAATGCCGAATCAAGGAGCAGAAAGTGCATCCGCTGTACCGAAAAAAGAAAAAAGTCTTGAAAAGCAGGATTTACCTGAGAAAAAACTGAGTAGGAAACCAAAGAAAAACACCAAAGGGGGGAAAGGTGTTAAAAAGAAAGACATGGGTAAATACAAATCTGTAGAGCAAAAAGTGGACTTTCCGGAACCCTTGGTAAGAGCGCACCAAGCTGCTTATGCTTTTTTGAACCCTAGTATAAACAAATATGATAGCTTGCTTGGACTTTTGGATCAAGCAACTGACACACAGCACTCTGTTCAGCCTATGGTTGCCTTCATTGCTCTGCGTTACGAAGAAATTATTCAGCAACTGGAAGAAATGGCAGACGAGGGAGAAAATGTTTTAAAAGAAAACAGAGAACATCTTGCTTGGCCCAGTCAAATGGAAAACCTTTCATCTTCATCTCTGAAATCTGGCTCTGCTACTACGGAAGTCCCACCAGATTTGTTGCAGCAGCTGCTTCAGTACACCACACAGAGAATGCAAAATATGAGTCAGGCAGTCAGTAAAATTGCAGACTCTGCTTTGGAGGATGCGGTGGAATACTTTGCTTCAGTTTCTGAGATTTTAGAGGAGAAATTGAAGGTCAAGCGTGCAGTTGAAACCAGGCTAATGAACCTGTTAACTTTTATTGAAATTGCATCACTTCGCAAACCAGGGCCAGAGGATTCTGCTCTCTTTAGTGAGGACAGTGGGATTGGGGCCGAGAGTGAATCACTTGCTGGATCTGAAAGAAACCTCAGAAGAGAAAGTTGTGGATCCACTGGGACAAACAGAACTACCCCAGTTAGTATGATGGGATATAATTCACTGAACAACAGGCAACGGATATCAAGACATCAGATTCATCAACATAGGAGTCAAATAAGTCCAAGTGTTTCCCTTACATCACTAAACTCAATTAATTCTACATGCACCTTGATGGCTGATGGCCAGAGGGACTCACTGCTTGGATCTGTGTCTTTGGATGCTGATGAGGATTGTGATGATGAAGCAGATGGTAGTATGATAGGTGTGGAGGTAGAATTTAGAAAACGATCAAATTCCTCACCAGTAAATAGCAAACTACAACCTTCCCATCGCCTACCATCAAAGCGCATTGAGAATCCTCAAAATGTAGAAATGACTCTTAAAATGAAAAATGCTATCAGTAGCAAGATACAGTTTGTTCCATTAAAAAACACAAATGCTAAATCAAAGGTTACAGGGAGCCAAAAATCCAGTACACAGGAGTGGACAGATGATCAAGTTAATTCTCCGAAGAGGCCACAGTCTGCAGCACCTGTTCACAGAGCATGTGTGAAAAAAGCTGTAACAAGACAACAGCGTTCCCGGTCAGCAGAATCCTTGCGTAGTAAAGGAGAAGATCCAACATTACTTGAACTGGAAAGGACACAAAATGATTTAAACCAGAGGATGCAGAAAATGAGCAAAAGCAAAATAGGGGCAAAAACAAAGGTTTGCCTTTCGAAGCAAAAACAAGGAACTTTACACTCTCCGTTGATGAACCGCAAAAAACCTTTAGTAAACAAGATCAGCAATGCACCATTGCTTCCAGACCAGGCACACAATAGTAAGGGCAATGATAAAAACAAGGAGGTACTAAACAAAGAGGAAGAAAACATTTACAAACACAGTCCAACACCAAAAGTCCCCATGAAAGCAATACACACCCCTAGCCCTCCTGTGTCTCCAAAACCATCATGTGGGATTCAAAGGGGTCGAAATTCGGTCAAAAAACTAATTGATACCTTTAGTCAGGGAATAGGAGAACAAGAAGGTGCTAAAGTTTTGGGGCCTCTCAAAGGGGTACGCAAGTGTGGTGTTCCTGTCTTGCCTGGCTTAGGTAATGTTGAAGCTGTGCTTAGTGCTGGTATAATCAGCTGTAGATTAGATGGAATGTCAAGTGAAAAAAGTGATTATTTAGAATTAGAGAGTCTTCCTCCACCCCCTCTTGAAGTATTAATGGACAATTCTTTTGAAAGGCTTCAGAATATTTCAACTGAAGCAGCAGATGTGGCTTCAAATCTCAGGAAGTCTCCTTTATTAAAAAGAGCTGTTGTATCACAAAGACTAAGGGCATCTTTTCAGTCAGTGCCAGTGTTGCCAAGCAGAGGAGGCGTGCCACAAGCTTTGAGAGTAATCTTACCAGTTAGGACAGATCAACAAGACAATTGTGCACAATCCAAAATCAGCCATCCTGATATGGAACCAGGGGTGGAGAATAATTTGTTTTACCATCAAGCGAAAAACATCACACAGCAGAGAAATGTTTTTGATACGACATCAACAATGAAACAAACAGAATCAACAGATATGCAAGATAGTGGGAACCTCTCAGTGCCAAGTCCTATTCCTACTGGACCAACAGTGCCTCCCACTACC
The DNA here is from genome assembly GCF_900634775.1 of Gouania willdenowi. Lineage (NCBI taxonomy): Eukaryota > Metazoa > Chordata > Actinopteri > Blenniiformes > Gobiesocidae > Gouania > Gouania willdenowi. The sequence continues at coordinate 1,261,283 of NW_021145219.1, read as the reverse complement.
ACAGCCACAGACCAAACAGCTGCCACCCCACCTGCATCTAGAGTACGAATGTTACCTTTAACCCCAAACAGCCCACATAAAAGACTTCACAGTCCCAGTAAATCAAAGAATCTCTCTACTCCGCCAGCAACCCCTTCTGTTAACAGACGGCTTCCCTCACCACCAGCAATTCATAGGAAGTTCCCCAGCCCTCTGGCTTCAAAGCAGAACAATACAAACTCAAACTCAGCCGCTCCTTACCCTTTCAAAGCCCCATCCCCACCAGCCTCACCAAAAATTCAACGCTTGTCAAGAGAGAACAGCAGTGAAGACTCTTCAAGTGCTCGAAAGGTTAGCAATGCACGTTCGGTCTTTTGTCCCGCATCTCCGTCTATGTTTGAGACCCAGCCTTATTCAGCCCCCGAACTTCCTCATGCATGGACCTCGAGCAGAGTCTCTTTTCTCTCAAAAACGTGGGCAGGGCGTGGAAGTTTACCAGTTTTTATTCAAGGACCACAGCCCTTCATTCGGCGGAGCCAGTCAGATCGGAGACAAAGTCTAGGTCTGCCACCTCGATCACAAGGTATTTCAGTAGCGGCGACCTGTGGGAGCGAGCCAGCAATATGTTCCCAAGGGTAAGAATTCATACTAATGCCTCATAATTTTTGTTTTGTTAGATTTTTCTTTCTGCGGCTTTTTAACACAATGAAAACTTGCTTTAGAAATCACTGGGATTTTTGCCATATTGCGAAATATTATCAACTTAGTAACAATACAGAAGGGTGAATATTGAAATGAACGGTGCCTTATTGATACTCAACTATATTTTCATATCCATACTACAATTTTTGGTCAGCTATGGAGCGATGTGATGTGCTCTCCATTTTTTTTTAAGAACAAGTAATTGGACAAAGTACCAAAATTCTAAGCCAAATTGACAACTTAAAGACTTCAATCCATTTACATCCATCAAAATCATTAGAAGATGATTATTTAGAAGTTCTGCAGTGAAACTTTCTTCATTCAATCAGTTGTATCCTTCTCAAATAAAATGTAGTGGCAACCATATCTCCCCATGGCATCCCTGATGATGTCCCTTCATCATATTTTTTGTCTTTATGCCATTCTGCTACAGAACTGCAAAGGTAGTTGTTTTTATTATATACTTTTAAAGTCTAACCTTCTTGCTTTTGAGAGTCAAAAAACATTTTCTCCTTATCAGTCATATTCTGTACTGATGTAGAGAAGTTCAGATTTCACACAGATAAACAACTTTCCTGGAGATGGTTTTCAATCCTGTGGAAATATTTTTGAGATGACTTCTTTTAATGATGGTAAGGTTTCTTTTCTCATAGATCACGCTTGTTTCTGTTGTTTTCTAGGTCTTATCTTTTATTTTGCAATGTGTGTCTGTGTGTTTTAGCTAATACCAAATAGTTGATTTGATTACATCTGATGCTTTTTTCTGGTTTAAAGGATTATATAATCTCTGATCAGTATTTTTGCCCACACACGTTTTTCCTCTCCAGTTAGGACCAGCATGTTTTTTTTTTTTTTTTTGATTTTTTAAAGAAATACCACTGCTTAATACCTAGCCTTTTCAGACCCTCGGTAATCTCGCTCTCGTTCAGTTCTCGCGCATGCCTTCAAAAGTTGACAGGGATAAACTTGCCTTAGCTGACAGCAAGTCTGATAAAGATTTAGATTATTTGACCAGTTGGAGCATTCCTTGAGATATTTTTTGCGTAAATGTGGTATCGGTCTCCAAGGCAGAAAGACAGAGTTAGCTGCTATAGCTAATGCTCCACACGAGCTGACAACAATATAGGTTTTTCCTGGCAGAGGACGTTTGTCGCTTTGATGCGACTTCTCTCATTGGTTTTACAAAAGTGCTCGGATATGTGCATCATTCCCGGGTAGAGTCCGAATTTCACTTGCTGGAGACCCAGGTAGTCGGTGTTTTCGTCAACCAGGGGGGTATTTCATCAAAGTCTCCTCAGTAGAGCTCGGCTTATGGTTTAAACCTGGTTCAGTTAAGCTGTCCGTGACCACACTGGCTTTTACCATTTCATCAAACTCTTCTCAGCTTGGAGCTCCCTGAACTGAGCCGAGCCAGCTGACAGTGTTTAGCTTAAGTGCATGTCCTCATTAGACCCACAAGATCGAACACAGATTCATTGATTAGAGAGTGACAGCGCATGCACTGCAGCTTTTACGATGAATGAGAAGCCAATAGGAACCAATGCTGAGACCAAAAGGACGTGACGTCATCTGTTACTGAGCAGTGAAAATAAATGACGGACACATTAAAAAAAAAGGGCCGACTGTGGTTTGAACATTTTTTAAAGTAGTAAAGGGTTAAAGAAGGTGTTATTTAGTCAATTTGTCATAGCAAACAACTATGTAATTTATGAGACTTATGATTGTTTGATGAGCACTAAATGAACAGCGGGAGCAGGCAGCGGTGCTGTTGGATGTCACATCCAACACTGCAGGTGCAGATGAGCTGTGCACGGGAGTTGCATGCACTGCGCGCACATCCGAAAAAGCGATAGTGTGTCTTTGTCATTGGGAACATAGACATTATAATTCATAGACTCTGCATCGACTGCTGCCGCCCACAGGGCGGCCTTCTTGGACTGGTGGCAATCACTCCTGCAGTTCATTACATCTATAGAGAAATGATGTGTTTACACAATTAAAGTGGTCATTAATCGCTCAAGCAATTTTCACGGGGTTGGTTTGTAACAAACGTCAGACATGATAGATAGCTAGATAGACAGACAGACAGATAGACAGATATAAATAGAACAAAAGGAACCCATAAAACGTTCAGATGTGCTCAGGTTTTTATTGACAACATTGTTTAAGGCTGTACATTGCATTTCACAATTATCACTATTATTGTATACCGTAATTGTACTACTGTATTATTGTTTTTGCTATTCTTATTATCAGTGTTGGGAACGTTACTTTAAAAAAGTAATTAGTTATAGTTACTCACTACTTGTTCCAAAAAGTAACTAAATTACTCTATAATAAAAGTAACTCATTACCAAGGAAAGTTACTTTTTGTGTTACTGTTAAAAAAAAAAAAAAAAGTTGCGATATGTCAAAGAATCCACATTTTTTAGATGCGAGTGTCGTGAGGTGCTTCATTAAATTTGAGTTGCTTACAACGGATGTCGACAAAGTCTTCTCTCCTGGATATAATGAACACTTCACATGTGCGTTCTTGCCTTTAACCACAATTACATTTAAAGTAGTGTTTGTATCGTCACCTTAAAAATGACAACTTTTCATCAGACTGCTCCACGCTCACCATCTCTGCTGATTCATCCAATCTGCAGTGTGTGTGTGTGTGTGTGTGATTATGATTGCCTTAGCCGATCATAATCGCTCACCTTGTTTTTAACCCGCCTCCTCTTGCTGGCACATGTGTAAAAACACTGGCCCTGACTGGCAATCATGAAACATGATGCCGCCTAAGCCAATCATAATCGCTCACCTTGTTTCTAACCCACCTCCTCACAACAGCTGAGTAAGAAGCCAGGGTTGCTTTCGGATAACATTTTATTCAATCAATGCATGTAACGCACCGCATTTAACGTTCAGTAACGATAACGGCGTTGTAACAGCGTAAAAAGTAATTAGTTCGATTACCTCGTTACTGAAAAACAAACGCTGTTTCATAACGCCGTTATTTTTAACGCAGTTATTCCAAACACTACTTATAAATATAATTATTTTCTCATATTAATGTAGTATTATTTCTATTATTCATATTTTATGTTATAGTTACTGGTATTTTCATTGTATTATTATTATTATTATTATTATTATTATTATTATTATTATTATTATTAATAATAATAATAATAATAATAATAATAATAATAATAATAATAATACATATTGTTTATTATTAATATTATTGTTTTTATTATTGCTACTGGACTCCTATCTGCTCCCCAGGCGCCGCAAAATGGCTGCCGTCTGCTCCCCAGGGATGAGGTAAAATGCAGAAGACAAATTTCAATATATGTAACAACATATATGACCAATAAAGGCAAAAAGCCCAATTTAATTTAATTTTTATTAATATTATATTATATTATTTTGTTATTATTATTATTATTATTATTATTATTATTATTATTATTATTGTTATTATTATTATTATTATTATTATTATTATTATTATTATTATTATTATTATTATAACCATTACTATTATTACAATCACCATTACTATTATATCATTATTGTTAATTACTGTAGCCGAAGAACTGAAATATTCAAGGATGTGGGTGTGGAGATTGAGTGTTAAGTGGTAAAACCAGCATTTTAAATATATCCAAGTACATTGCATCATAACTTGAAAAAATTAAGCAGTTTTGAAATCGGTTCAAAATTCAACGAATAATTCTACTTAGAGATTGAGAAACACCTCTTTCTGTCGTAATGTCCATGCACTGCTGCCACCACCACTGGTCCAAGATGGCAACGCTGTTGACGTGTCCCTCCACAGTCTATGCAGCGTCTACATATATAATGTCTATGAATGGGAGCCTTAGTGCTCTGCCCTGTGACAGTCCCTGAAGCCCCTCCCTCTCTGTATATCCACAGCTTTCTCATTATTAATCTCTGATCAATGAATGGACACATTTATATCGTTCAGTTAATGAAGGAGATGGATACGCCTATCCTTATATATTATTACTGATGGTTTAAACACATGAAGACTGTGATATCTTGTAAAAAAATATGGTACACATTAATCATGTAATAAGACAATAATTCTATCATCTTTTGTATGGATTTAAAATCATGTTAAATCATTTACCATGATATTCTTTTTAATTTCCTTTTAAAATATCGTATTAAAGCGGAATTAAAAAAAAAAAAAGTACAACAGAAGTCTTTTTGACTCCTTTTTTTGGTAGATCTTTGTTGAGTGTTTTAAAGCATCACTAAATGACTTATTTCAAAAATGATGACGCGGCTTCATTCGAGTCCCAGGGACTGTGTTACTATGGTAACCAAGGTGTTTTCTAGTTAATGAAACCGCCGTTCCAGTTAAATATGACACACTGATTCAGTTAGAACAGGTTAAACCTGGACTTAACCCTGTGCTGGGTTTGATGAAATACCCCCCTGGTGTGGAATTAAAAAATAAAATAAAAAAAGAACCAAACTAATAATAATAATAATAATAATAATAATAATAATAATAATAATAATAATAATAATAAAAATCACAGTGATAATACAAAAAAAATGTAAAAGTTGAAAAAAGAAAGTTATGTTGAATATGAAAACTTTTGTTCATTTCATTTTACTTCATAATTGCAACCGCATGTGTTGTATTGATTATTGCAAATTAAAACTTGTTCTGTAAATAGTTTGTTTATTATCGTGATCAAAACCATTGATCTGAAGCTCAATGCTGATGCTGTGCTGTAAATAGATTTCTAATCAGCAATAAATATAAAAAAATCTGATCAATCCATATCAATGGGCTATATGCACAGTGACACATGACGTATTTCTGGTTGAAAATAAGACCAATGAAGTATTCCCAGTTTCCGCTTTCGGACAGTCAAAACAGTGGAGAAGTGAGCCATCACACTTTTGACACGTGTTTTTCACAGTTTCGTCATTTTGTCATTGGTGTCGACATTGGTGGTCTCGATTTGCATCGCCCTGCCTACCCAAGGCACGTCACTGTGTATAAGATTAATTACTGCTGTTGTTGAGTTGGATGAGATTCATATGAAAACAGTAATTTGTCATAATAATAGTAGAGTTAAGAACTGGAAGTTCTTTCACGGTCTTCACTCAAAATCCCCATTGCATGCTTAAAATAATATACCGGTTAAAGCCCTGCCAGGGATGGCGCAACACCGGGGCTCGGGGGCGTAAGGAATTTGTGTAGCCCCAGTTAAACTCCTTGAACATTTTATTTAAGATTTTTAAATATTTTTATTATCAATTTATTGAGTTCAAAAACATTAAAAAGTTCCAGTACCCGTTCTGTTCCAATCAAATCCCTGCTTGTACCCCAATGGGGTTCATTGATTAACGTATACTACTGTGTGTGTGTGTGTGTGTGTGTGTGTGTGTGTGTGTGTGTGTGTGTGTGTGTGTGTGTGTGTGTGTGTGTGTGTGTGTGTGTGTGTGTGTGTGTGTGTGTGTGTGTGTGTGTGTGTGTGAGTGATAGGGGATGGGAGGTATGGAGGAGTCTTTTTCGCACATCATTTTAGGGTTCACTAGCAGGCCAATGCAATAGATAATTAAGAAAAAAGAGTTCCCGTAGAAAATGAAGACCAATAGCACATCTCCCAGGGAGCCTCTGCAAACTTTTACCCCTCGACTCAGCAATCTTGCCTGCCTGTCCAAACACTCAGAAACAACAACAAACATATCATTCTCCTATAAAAACACCTAGGGTGAGTTAGCTCTTCCTTGACGTTTTGCGTTTTAGATGTATTGTCTGATTATTGGCAGGTGAAAGAGTGGCTGTCAGGTGTTAAATAGGTCACTGTTGCCATTGCCTTGTGGTCACTTGTATTATGCTTAACTAATTTTTTAATTATTCTTTGACTAAATTCAGTTAAAACTACATTTATATTTAACATTCTGTGTTGCATAACTTATTTTATTGAAGAAAAAATGAAAAACTCCTCATAAAAGTAATAGTTTTTTTTTGTTGTTTTTTTTTGTTCTCAGCACTCCCACATTAGCACTGGGAGAGAAAAAATCCTGGTGCCATGACTGAACCCCGCCCATTTCAAGACAACCTGACCCATTTCCGGGATAAATCCCGCCCACTTCCGGGTTATGCCCCGTCCATTCAGAGTATAGTCACATATAATTCATATGGTTAACAGATACAGATACAGATAATGCTGTACTCGCTCATCCCTATATGCGTAATATTATAAGGAATTCCATTTTTTCACTATTATAAGCAACTTTGAAAGTTTTTCAACCTGTGATTAGTCAGAGAGACAGTCAGTGGAAATTAAATTTTTTTTAAAACTTTATGGATAAAAATGGATAAAAATTATATTTTTACATTTTTTGAATAATTATTCTTATTGAAATACACATCACACGCAGTACATATCAAATAACTGTATCCTAAACTTTCTCAACTATAAATCTAGTTCAAATAAAATTCACTATAAAAGGTAGCTACTCTGTATTTGTGACACACTTTATTGAACATGAATAAACAAAAAAATGAAGTCTTTGGTTGACCCTGGGGTTGGCATCATATGAGTTCTTCTTTGCTTATTAAGCACATCATGGTCAAAGTTAGCTGTTCGACTGTGTGCCATCCTAGAAAACAGGCACATAAAATAAACAAGGATTTAGCACAGTGTTTTTCAACCTTGGAGTTGTGACCCCCATTTGGGGTAGCTTGGAATTTAAATGGGGTCCCTTGAAAGGTTAAGTAATTGATAAAAAAAAAAAAAAAAACTGATTAAAAAAGCATTGTTTTTTGAATTTATTATCCTTTTCTACACAAAAACACAACACTATCTTAAACAACGGTGTTCTATACTTTCACTTTCTCAAATATAAATGTAGTTCAAATAAAATGCAGTATTAAATATCTAAGATGGCACAACTTGTCAGTAATCCTGGCTATTCTCTGTTTTTGTAGCACAGTATAACAAACATGATAAAAAAGTAATTGTATAAGAAAAAACTGTCTTTGTGGTTGCCAGAATATTGTGATATCGAAATGGGTCACCATCCAAAACAAGGTTGGAGACCACTGATTTAGCATCATCTGGAGCAGGGGTCACCAAACTTTCTGAAACTGTGAGCTACTTCATAGGTACAATTTGTTTAATTTTTATTCAATTTGATATGAAGTCCACCTTCAGTTTTTAAAAATATATCTTATACACTGAACAAAAATATATACGCAACACTATTGTCTTTTCTCCCATTTTTCATGAGCTGAACTCAAAGATCTACTATACACTTGTGTACCAAGATAAATTCCTTGAATAAATGTCTAACAAAGTCAGAAACATGAATAACTTGTCATGCAGTTTGTCTGTGCCTTTCATACATGGTGTCCTTGTATGTAGTCGCCACCATGGTTTGCTGTGCTGCATGGGGATGCTCCAATCGTTAGTGTTGTGTTCAAGACCACATTATCCGAGACCAAGACTTGCCCGAGACCAGAATGCACCGAGACCAAGACAAGACCAAGACTTTCGGGAGCCGAGACCGAGTCAAGACCAAGACCGAGACAAGCCGAGACCAAGACCGAGACCAAGACCATAAACATTTTTTTTTTTCAATTTAAAAAAATACATAAATAAATAAAATTATGACAAGGTTCAACAGTTAAATAACATTCTCTATTTAATTTTAGTTTATTTTAAAAACATTTGACGAACAAAAAAGGTGCCTGCAAAAAAATTAACAAAAATATTAAAACTACTACTGCTTCTGATAAATTCACAATTATTCTACATATTTGAAAACAAGATTTTTATGTCAGCTGAATGTACAGCAAGTGTTTAAAAGTATTTCTGCCAAGAAATAATGATTCTTGATTCAGATTCTTTGAGTTGTGCAGGTCAGCAGGTCACAAATTTCACAAGATCATTTTTTAGTTTGAAAAAGCCTTTACACAGGTTATTTTATTAATTCACTTAGTTGATATAGTTTAATTTGGTTGCTGTAATGTAACTAGGATATTCAATTAACAAAGGTTTCCAACTGTAACTGTAAAAGTGAAACTTTCTGAAATAAAACTACAAACAAGTTGTCAGCAGTCTAAAAAACATAGAGCTACAGGTAGATGTGAAACTAAATAAAACCAGTCATGTGACAAATCAATCAATAGTTCTTGTTGAGAATTATTATTATTATTCTGGATACAGTGGAAACAGAAACTATAAAAAATAATTATATTGTGAACCTGTTTATATCGTGGGGAACATATTATATACATAAAAAGAAAATAGACTAATATAAGACCTCTTTACAGTTATTTGAGTCATTCTGGGCTTGTGCGATTTGCGTTGATGACGCGCTGGTGACGACATAATCCAAGATGGCGGCGGCCCGAACTACAGCCGACATTATGTAAGAAAGCCTTAAAAGACATGGATATAATGAAAAGAGTGGATGGACAGAGGCATAAACATGCAGACTTTCACACGGACACATTAAACACACACGGACCTCGGTAAACATGCTTCACCGGCCGGCTGGCACTAGGACCCAGAGGCGGAGTAAGTGCTGCATTCACAGGCTGTAATATCATCAGTTTATCATTTTACCTGTTGTTAGAGCTACTGTCTTTACCAGGGAGATAATATTTATTACTGATGATTGTTTTCTGGAGTTTTACTGGGATTTTTACCGGTGATTAGTTCATATCTCCCTTGCGGTAATCATATTCAAACACTTCATTTGCACTTTTTCACAAATAACACAACTGAAAAGCTATTTGATTAAAAAAAAAAAAAAAAAAAAAAAGAAGATATGTAGCCTATGTGGGTAGATAAAACTGAGTTGTGTGTGTGAAGTAAACTCAAGTTATTCTGCAGGCACATCATTATTATTATAATTAATTAATTACATTTAATTTAATTTACTACAGCAAAATGAATCCTGTTTAAGCATTTTCTCAAACTCCACATCGTTAGATGAAATGGGGGGGGTTGCAACAGGAGCAATTGCACCGCCGGGCCTAGTCCCCAATCCTCCCAAAAAATAAAATTCTGATTGTTATTATTATTACTTTTTTTGTCACTCAGTACAAGAGGCCATTTATGTTGCTCTTACGGATTTCCCCCCATAATGAGTTATTTTCAAAAATGTGTCAAAATGTGTGTCATAACGCCCCTCCCTCCACCTTTAGTTAGTATTGCCTATGCCGCATGCACAAGAGAGACTTCAACGTTTTACATTCAGACCGTGACTTGCCAACATGTCGGTAAAAAGAATAAAATTGGGTTGCCAGAAACGGAGAGAGGTAAAATGAATTGATAGTTAATTGTAGTATTACAAAAAACTGTCCAGCACTTCAGTCAGCTGAAATTGTTTTTAAAATGTGCACAAATGCACATAATTTGTTTCATATATTATGATATTGTTCTCTACACTTCTGTTAATAAAGGTCCCTGTGTGACATTTGGCATGTGGCTTTAACTGCCTCACCTTATTTTAAGGTTTTGCCTCTGAAAAGAGAAACTAATAGTTACGTTATGCTATAATAGTTAGAGGAAACCCCAATTACATCACAGAGTAAACATCAATGTATATTGAACATTGCCATTCTGGTTCAATTGTAGGCATCAAAGCATCATCTCAAGGCAAGGGCAACATATTGAGATTTTTATCGTATATCGCGATATACTTGATAGCTTGAAAATATCGAGATATTAAAAAAAGGCCATATCGCCTAGCCCTAATTGGTGGATGTGTGTGTGTGGTTGTGATGGTGGTTTCGCTCCCCAGCCCAGAATTTAATAGGACTGGCTCTGAATGGCATTGATAAAATTTAACCTTGTGATTAAGGCTGTGTGTTGCTAACTTTATCTAGTAACGTTAACATATCCCAGCCTCATCTGTTATGCTAATGATACCTTAATTTACTAGTTTAGCGGAGAAAGAGGAAAATCCACTAACATGCTTTAATGCACATGTTAATGGGTTTAGATATGCTGATAATAATAATAATATCCAATATGATTTGTAAGGGGGTTTTGATGAAAACAGACTAAAATGAGTTGTGCCGATTAAAGAATGTGTACAGACTAAAAAGGAGAGCAGAATGGTGTAACCAATAAATAGTGAAAAACACTGATTTAGTGGCTCCTGGATAGATTCATTTCTTTTGTTTTTCTCATTTCCGCTCATCTCACACCTGGGGTGGGAACAAGACTGACAATTTATTTGTTGATTTACCACTCCCTTTCTCAAGTACTCCCTGTGGTGCCATTGCGTACCCCCATTTGAGAAACGCTGCTCCAGTGTATTTAAAATTAACCAATAGTTGCACTGTAAAACCCAGTAATACATGACAACACAATTCTGTAAATGATATTATATTATTGTTTTGTTTCCCTTATTGATGATGATGTTCTCCTTTGATTCTCTCAGGCTGGATGATGAACCAATAGGAGATGATGAGCAGTGGGGCAGCCAATCAGACTTCAGAGTTGCAACACGCTCTGCATCACACCCTGACCTGTGTGTTGTTGGTAAAGCCTTGCACAGAGACTAAGTCTCTACCACTGGGATTAAGGATTAGCAGGATTTACTGAGGACTCAAGGTTACAGTGTTCATCCCACAGAGAAGAAGAGAGGAACAAGGGCTAAATAAGCCTTTGCTGCTAATAGACGTCTCGCCACTGCTTTTATTTGTTTCATCAAAGGGCAGAAGTTTGTTTTTTTTTGATAATTAAAGGCCTCTGTCAGTAAATCAGTTTGTCTTCTTTATTCTGGAGTGATTGTGCATTAAACAAGTTTACTTGGTCTTTCTTTTTTAATTTAAAACCGATTCAATATTTGCAGCATTTGCAGTGTTGGTGTTAACTCTGTTTTCATGGAACAAATGCAAATAATTGAACATTAAAACTGCTCCTTTTCTTTCCTGGAATTGTCTCAAAATGGCAAACATGAGTCTGATTATGAATAAAAAATCTCAAATTAACAGAGGGTTTTTACAGCGCGTCATCACTGCATCATCAAACCGGAAGTCGCTATATTGGAGGTACTCAGCAACAAAGCAGATCCCGAACGTCGAACGAAAAAAAATAGTGATTTATTGCCATGTTTTTGGCTGTACCAATCGGTCAGATTGTGAAAAACATTTGGAGTTGTATAGACAAAAGTTATAACAAATCAGGGAGAACAATGTCAAAAGTTATCAGAGGAAAGCGAAGCTAAACCAGGATCTACAAGGAAAAAATCTGGACAACATCCGAATTTGTTAGGCACATTTCTTGTCAGATCAGTGAATTGTTGATAGAAGCGGCTCTTAACTCATTTTCATGATGTCCGGGCCAATTTTACGGTTACCTCGTTTTTAACCAGTTGTGAATGCTATGTGTTGAAAAACTATGAGAACCAGACTAAAAGGTGATGAAGTAACAAAAAAATTATTTATTCTAAACTAGATGAAGAGGTACAAAGGAGCACGAAAAAACAGTCCGTCCCGGCCGGGAGGAAGCTACAGGAGTGAATGGACATTTTTCTGCACAAACACTTTTACAGATATTCAAAACCCCACCCAAGGAGGAAAAAAAGGAAGGGTGACAGATGGTCCCATGAGAGCGGCGCCACCGGTATCTGATGGTCATGTGCGTATGATGTGTGTAGGTGTGTGTGCGTGCGTATTGAGTCCAGAGGGGTATTCCATAAAGGAGGGTTAACAAACTGAGTCTATCCATAAACTCTGTGTCAACATACCCCGCGATGGGAAACTCTGGGTAACGGATTCCATTACAGCTGGTATGAAGTGGGTCAATCAACCCTGAGTATGTAAACCTTGGGTTACTGACGTGCACGCGCGCCACAAAAAGCCATCATCAATGGATCAAAGATTTATTCGAGCTGCCATTGTAACCACCCGGAAAATAGTGATTTATTCACCCTAATACGTGAAAAAAGCCTGTGTTTGAGGAATATGAGCCTGTTCTAGTTCAGTTTTCAGTGAATATAGTGGCTTAAATCACCCATAATTAGTCACACTTTTTGGTTGCTTCATCACTTTATTGCTTCAATGACGTGACGAGCGGTGAATAATATGAATAAAATGTGTCTAAGGAGACGTGGCAGCAGCATAGGATGGCTGCATAGAGAGCCCCACCGTTACATTGGATATAAAGACTGACTGCCTCTTGATATTGCATCATTTATATTGATTTTTAATTTAATATTGTCGCCAGAGTCATCTCAACGTCCTAAAAAATGTCATAAAGAAATCCCTGAAGCGGGACACGAACCCGCGATCAATCGCTTTCAAGAGCAGCATCACAATTCACTGCGCCATCATAGCTTCAAAGATGCATGATCTACAGATTTAACTGTATAACAATATAAAACAATAATCGAGCCTTAAAAGTGGATTTATTTAAAAAAAACCTAAAGCAACACAACATTAGTAATGATGTGAACACGTCTGTGGTGTGTGATGTTACTAATGTGTTTCAGAGAAAAGTGTTAAGGTTCATTAAAGTGTTCAGAAATGGTGTTCTGGTGGGCGGAGCCAGGTAGAAACCCAGGGTTTCTTCGATAAAACCTGCCAGCGACCAGGTTTAGTTCACGGACAATGTTACCATGGCAACATACTCCGAGAAGAACATACCTCACGTTTAGGAATGGGATACTCAGAGTTTCCCTTCATTTGAGCCTGAACATACATAGAGTTTGAACATAACCCGCTTTTTGGAAAACCCCTCTGTAGCCTTCAGATGCAGCTGGTGGTTATCTCGTGTTTATGGGGGATGAGAGGCATGTGAGAACATCTGACTCTCCCAAAAAAAGGCACATCTAGGTAGAAGGTTACATCTTATAAGTAAGCATACATTCAATGAATAAGATACACGATTGAATATGACTTATTAATTTCGCCATCACAATGATATCAGACAGTTAAGGTTAGGTTGATTAAAGACGTTATTGCATTACTTAATTTGGCCTTCACAACACATCTGTTGACTTGGGGGTCTATTCTCCCGTCTGCAGTTACGTGTTTCTCTTCTACGTGTATTCCCCGGTCCAGGTTCCATACCTGACACACCCACTATGGAAAGCCAATGAGGTCAAAAACACGTGAATTTAATGCGTTGTTTACGTGTATTTTATGCGTTAAATTCACGTGTTTTTGTCTTCTGGAAAGCCATCGACGACGTGTTAAATTAACGTGATTTTGGGTTAAACCTTAAATGAATAAATAAATAAATAAATAAATAAATGCGTAGATTGCTTGTTATGATAGTTTATGACGGATATACATTAACAGTAGCCTACAAAAACACTTAACGTTACAATCATTTGAACAGAACCTAAACAGATCGCTTTTTGTTCAGAGATTAGGCACTCAGACATAATTATGTACACAGGTGTTATTTAACCATTTTAATGAAATGTATACCCATACCCTTTAAAGACCTTCAAGATTAGAATGGATATTAGGGGTCAGGCGTAAATAGCCAGATTGCAGGGCAAAGGCTATCTTCACTCGGGTGTAAATAGACACTCTGCTGTTTTAATCAATCAATCAATCAATCAATCAATCAATCAATCAATCAATCAATCAATCAATCAATCAATCAATCAATCAATCAATCAATCAATCAATCAATCAATATTTTATTTGTATAGCGCCAAATCATAACCAATGGTATCTCAAGACACTTTACAGTAGAGCAGTCTTAAGGACGGACTCTTCATTTTATGGATACACACATATGCATATATACGTATATACACATACATATGTATCCCACACCCAACATGAATTCATCATGGCGGCAAGGAAAACCTTCTGTTAAGCAGCAGGAACCTTGTGTGGATCCCATTCCTATGATGAACAGCCATCCACATTATGCTGTTTAAAACACATAACATTTAAGTAAACATAAGATGCACATTTTTTTTTCTATTAATGTTTCTTTCTAGAACCACAAACATAATTTATGTCTGCCTGGAAATAGTCATATTTAAAATAAGGGACATGAATGTTTTCTACTCTGCATTAGATGCTCCACAATGATGACACCATATCAACCAGAATTAATTTTAAGGCATCTTTTCTGAATGTTTTTATTCTGGTTTAGCAATGTGACAGACTTAAAATGACTTACTGACCATATGAAAAGCCTGGGACTGATGTGATTCCACTGCAAACTGCTCAAGACTCCACAACAAGAAAAAAATCACAGTTGAATATTCTAAATGAATGAATGAAACGATGAAACAATGAATGAATGTTATTACAATTATAATAATATTAATAATAATCCATCTGGTACATCTGGAGAGATGGTCCTTCTGAGGCACCCACATGTCTCATCTCCTGGTTCTACTTGCCTACATCCAACAACACACTGAGAAGACAAAGTGCCATCTCTGTTGAAGTCATAATCAGTCTGATATTTCTTTGTATTTTTCTTTGATTTATTACAATGCCTTTCTCCTCAACCATGCATACAGACACCCGTACAGATGTTCCAGATTGTTGATGATCAAGCCCACGTCTTATCTACTTCTAGCTCTAAAGCATACTCCATCTTTCCAGAAATGCACTTCTTCAAAACAGTAATGTGCATGGGGAAATGGCAGCCTTTATATACCTGTGTATACTATGCTCTCTGTACTTAATTAGCAAAATTCAATTCAATTCAATTTTATTTATAGAGCCAAAAAAAATGTTCTGCATTTCCTTTTTACATGTTTCACTGTTAGCTGTTATTTCAGTAGTGATCCTGCTCACATCGTCACAGACTGAGAATAATTGTTTCTCTGAGTCTGGCACCAATTCTATTGTATTCCTTCCTCTCATAACAGCAGAAATGTTCATTTCCCAGGTTTTTCTATCCTCATTCATTTATTCTTTGTCCGACCCACTTGCTCCTTTTCAGGGTTGTAGGGGTCTGTTGGTGCTGAGCTCCAGCACTGAAGGGGCATTAGGCAGGGATACACCCTGAACAGGGCACCAGTCCATCTCATTAGAAACACAGACAACCACTCATACTCCCTTTCACTCCTACCAGTAATCTGGAGACTCCAGTTAACCTAACATTCATACATGTTTTTGGATGTTGGGAGGAGACTAGAGTACCTGGATATAACCCATGCAAGCAGAGGGAGAACATGCCAACTCCACACAGAAACAGAACACACTCTGAGCCAGATGTGCAAACCCATAAACCACTGTAGTGTTATTTATTTCTACTTTTGTCTTGAAAAATCCAAGAACCTTTAATACCATTTTCAGCAGCTGTTCTTCTTCAGGTTTTTCCTGTGATTTCTCCTGCAATGAGTTTTCTGCTGTCCTCAGCATTTGCCTAATGATAAATATTGTTCTACTTATTGATGTTTCCTGTATTTTGCGGTTCTGTTCTTCTCAACCTTTTTTTTTAATTTAATTTCCTGCTGCATCCTTTTTAATAGCTTGTCTTCTTCCAAATTCATGTTGCCGTTACAGAGCTGATTGGAGGGGTGTTTAACCCTTTAAATCATTTTATTCTGGCTCATGGGTCTTTCTCCTTTCTCTCACATCAGTCTTTTTAAAGGAGCAACTTCCCTGTTTCTACACTTTGCCTCTATATATTGTCTATTTTGTAAGTCCTGCTGTCTCCTCTATAGGTCAACATCACCCCTGGCATGGTAGTGTTACTGCTTTTTATTCAAGCTCATTGGTATTCATTTCATTTTTTCATTTCATTTTTTCATTTAGCACACATAACAAACAAACATTTAAGGTGCAAGGAGGGAGCGAAGTCCAATGGGCTTGTACAAGAGCTCCTCCCCTTTCAATAAACACAAACAATAAAGGCTAATAGATATAAATGGAAACTAAAATATACAGTAAACAGACTTCACAAATATGAATATCAAAAGAAAAATGAAAATACCGAACAAATTATTAATTGAAGATCAAAAAGAGAAAAAGGAAACATAAGAAGTAAATTGGTGTAATGTAGGTGGATTCATGAATGGATAAGATGTTTTTTAACTGCTTTTTAAAGATTGAGTAGGAGGATATTGATCTTATCGGGGAGGTAAACTATTCCAGAGCAAAGGGCATCTATAGGTTAAATTGGTGATGTGATGTATGGGCAAAGGGTAAATATAGAGAGTAGTTATTGTCATTTGTGTGTCTTGTATGGTATGATTGTATATTTGAAGTAAAGGTTAAAAAAACTTTGAAAAGTGAACATATATATTGTTGGAGTATGTTCTCAATCAGCCTTGTCTGTGTGATGTTATATGTTTCTTTTAGCACTTTATTTTGATAGGCACGGAACGTGGTTCTAGATCCTGCTGAGTGTGTTTTTACTTCCTTTGTTTTGTGAGTATTTCCGGTTCCGTTTGAGCGGGAAGATGTTTTAGCTTACTTCCGTTATGTTCTGATGAGGATGCCAGAACTAAGTTGAGAATAAAGACTACTCAAACGAGAAACGTGTGGTTCACTGAAAGAATGAGCAACGAGGCAGAACACCCAACAGGTTATGGGCCCAGGCACAGCACAGGAGGCCGATGGCACAGACTGGTTTTCGACGGAGACGAAAACCACTACGAAATATGGGAGGTAAAATTCCTTGCTTACTTGAGAACGCTGGGATTAAAAGATACCATCCTATCGGCTGATAACCCAGACCGAGAGAAAAACGAGGAGTGCTATGCAGAGCTAATACAGTTCCTCGACGATAAAAGCCTGTCGTTGGTGATGAGAGATGCTGCAGATAACGGCCGGAAAGCGCTCCATATACTACGCGGCCATTACGCCAGCCACGGTAAACCGAGAATCATCGCTCTTTACACAGAGCTCACCTCCCTGTTAAAAGACCCTGGGGAAACAGTGACAGATTATATTTTACGTGCTGAAAAAGCAGCAACGTCTCTGAGAAATGCAAATGAGGTGATAAGTGACGGACTGATCATAGCAATGATCCTAAAGGGGCTTCCGGAGTCATACAAGCCTTTTGCTATTCACACAACTCAGAGCAGTGAAGAATTAACATTTATCCAGTTTAAAAGCAGACTGAGAAGCTACGAAGAGATAAAAAAGTTTGAAAACAAACTGAAGTCAGACAATGTGATGAAAGTAGACATGACAGCTGTAACCTGCTACAATTGTGGAAATCGTGGGCATATGGCGAGAGACTGCCGTCAAAAGAGTACACCAAAATGGTGTAACTACCACAGAAGCACAACCCACAGTGATGAGACATGCAGAAGAAGAGCCAAACGGAAGGACGACGCCAAGCAGACTTCAGAGAAGCAGGACAACTACGAGGAGGATCAGACGATGGTATTCAAAGCCAGCCAGGATCTTCTACCTGATAACATCAAACTTAATGGCATCATGGTGGACTGTGGAGCCACATCACACATCATTACAGATGAGGAGCAGTTCACACAATTTGACAAGACCTTCGACCCAAATAAGCACTTTATGGAGTTGGTGGATGGAAGCAAGATGAACAATGTTGCACTGAAGCGGGGTGATGCACTGATTAAGCTGCTGAACTCTGAGGGGAAGTATGTTAGAGTCACTCTTAAAAATGCTTTGCTAATCCCATCCTATCCACAGAGCATTTTTTCAGTGCAAGCAGCTACAGCCCATGGAGCCAGTGTGACCTTCATGGAAGGACAAAATGAACTCCTGTGTAAGGATGGAACTGTGTTCCCAATCGAGGTACATGAGAGACTGTATTATCTGAAAAATAACAATGAAAAATGCATTGAGAGGCATTTTACTGATGTGATCTGTGATGATAAAGTTAAACTAGCCTGTGATGTCAAAACATGGCATCAAATATTAGGGCACTGTAATGTAAATGATGTTCTGAACTTACAAAATGTCGTTGAGGGCATGAAAGTCACTGACAACAGTAAAATAGAGTGTGACATATGCACAGAAGGAAAATTCATTAACAGCAGAAACAAAGAATCAGATGTTAAAGCTGGAGCACCACTACAGTTAGTCCATACGGACTTATCAGGCCCCATTGATCCTGCAGGCTTAGAGGGACACAGATATGCAATTTGTTTTACTGATGATTTCTCTGGATTAGCGACTGTCTATTTTCTGAAAAACAAGAGTGATACAACTAAAGCAACACAGAAATTTCTAGCTGACTGTGCACCTTATGGCAATGTTAAGTGCATTAGATCGGACAACGGTACTGAATACACAAGTGATTCATTTCAAACACTGCTCAGAGAAAAGGGTATCAGACACGAGACCTCATCACCATACTCCCCGCATCAAAATGGAACAGCAGAAAGACAGTGGAGGACGCTATTTGAGATGGGAAGGTGCATGTTGTTAGAAAAGGGTTTGCCAAAAGAACTATGGCCTTATGCAGTACAGTGCGCTGCCCACATTCGCAACAGGTGCTACAATAACCGAACTAAAAGTACCCCATATTACATGATGACTGGAAGAAAACCTAATCTGTCTAAAATGTGGATTTTTGGATCAAACTGTTACACTTACAATGACAATCACAAGAAATTAGACTCAAAAGGGGAAAAAGGAATGTTTGTAGGATACAGCAAAAACAGCCCAGCCTACTTAGTGTATCACCCACAGACAAGAAAAGTGTCCAGACACAGACTAGTGAAGTTCATTAAAGAAAATGGCGTTAATCAACAAACACAGACAAATGAGTGGGAAGTAGAAACCCAGGAAAAACAGACAGACAAAAGACACGTTGAGACTCTGTTAATCCAAGGCATCACTGAAAACATCAATGCAGGTGAAGATGAGGAAAACACTCTAGATGAAACACAAAATGAGAATTTTTCTGATAACATGATAGGAAATAAAAATGAAGATGAGGAAAACAAAACAAAACAAAATGACCGGTATCCGAAAAGAGAGAAAAGACCACCAAAATACTTTGAGGATTACGTACCAGATTCCAAAATCAAAGATGTAACACAAATAACTGTTGATTTTTGTTACAGGGCTGTGTGCGGTATCCCTCAAACATTCAGTGAGGCTCAAAAATCAACACAATCAGAAAGATGGAAACAAGCAATGACAGAAGAGATAAACTCACTTAAAGAAAATGATACATTTGAACTGAGCATTTTACCAAAAGGTAGAAACACAGTGGGAGGAAAGTGGGTTTATACCATCAAAGAAAATGAAGAGAAAGAAAAGATCTTCAAAGCTAGATATGTAGCAAAGGGCTACAGCCAAACAGAAGGTATAGATTACCACGAAACCTTTGCACCAACAGCAAACATCACATCTGTGAGAGTGTTAATGCAGTTAGCAGTTCAAAACAACCTTAAAGTACATCAGATGGATGTGAAAACAGCTTTCTTGCACGCTCCAATTGATGAAGTAATTTACATAGAACAGCCAGAGGGCTATGAAGAACACACAGGAACAGGAGAGAAGTATGTGTACAAATTAAAGAAATCCCTGTATGGGTTAAAACAATCAGGAAGAAACTGGTACAAACTTTTAAATGACCATCTCGAACAAAACGATTTTGAAAGGAATCCTGCTGATCATTGTGTTTACAGAAAACAATCAGAAAATGCCAGTGTTATTGTTCTCATTTGGGTGGATGATTTGATCATTGCTGCTAGCAGCATTGATTTTTTGAACAATTTCAAAGAAACGATGAGATCCAAATTTAACATGAAAGATTTGGGCAAAATAAATTATTTTTTAGGTATACATTTTAAGCAAGAAGAAGATGAAATTAAAATGAGCCAAAAGAAATACGTCCTGAAAGTGTTGGAAAAATACAGAATGTCAGATTCCAAACCGAGATCCACCCCATGTGAGCAAAGTGCTAATTTAAATGAAAATAATGGGGATGACAAAACAAACACTGTAAATCCTACACACTATCGTGAGATAGTAGGTAGTCTGATTTATGCAATGACCTGCACCAGACCAGACATCAGTTGGGTAGTGAGTAAACTATCCCAAACATTAGCTAAACCTGCGACAGAAGACCTGGTGAATGCTAAACATGTTTTAAGATACCTCAAAGGTACATGTGACTATGAGCTAACATTCAAGAAAAACAACGAAGACTTGAACCTCATTGCATACAGTGACTCGGACTGGGCATCCTCAGTTGAGGACAGACGCAGCACCACAGGCTATTGTTTTAGCTTAACATCACAAGGTCCAGCTATTTCTTGGAAATCCAGGAAACAGCCAACTGTAGCTCTTTCCACATGTGAGGCTGAGTACATTGCTTTGACAGCCACTACTCAAGAAAGCATGTATCTAACCCAACTGTTAAATGGCATTGACAACAAAAAGTACAGCTGTACAAAAATCCATGGTGATAATCAAGGGGCAATCGCATTGTGTAAAAATCCTGTGAACAGACAGAGATCTAAACATATTGATGTAAAGTACCATTTCATACGTGATGCGTTGAAAGAAGGGAAAATCAATGTGATGTACTGTCCATCTGAAAACATGGTTGCCGACATCCTTAACAAACCTGCACCCAAAGCTAAGTTTGTTAAATTCAAAAAATGGTTCTTTGGACACTAAATACTGTGAAGCAAGGATGATGAGAACAAGGGGGAGTGTTGGAGTATGTTCTCAATCAGCCTTGTCTGTGTGATGTTATATGTTTCTTTTAGCACTTTATTTTGATAGGCACGGAACGTGGTTCTAGATCCTGCTGAGTGTGTTTTTACTTCCTTTGTTTTGTGAGTATTTCCGGTTCCGTTTGAGCGGGAAGATGTTTTAGCTTACTTCCGTTATGTTCTGATGAGGATGCCAGAACTAAGTTG
The DNA here is from genome assembly GCF_900634775.1 of Gouania willdenowi. Classification (NCBI taxonomy): domain Eukaryota; kingdom Metazoa; phylum Chordata; class Actinopteri; order Blenniiformes; family Gobiesocidae; genus Gouania; species Gouania willdenowi. The sequence goes on along the minus strand of NW_021145219.1, from coordinate 1,239,800 downwards.
AGAATAAAGACTACTCAAACGAGAAACGTGTGGTTCACTGAAAGAATGAGCAACGAGGCAGAACACCCAACATATATATATGGTCAAAAGAGGAGAAAATATAAAAACAATATACAATGATGTTAACAGTGCTTCCCACCCCAAGACATTGTTATCAACCTGTTTTTTTCTTCTATTTAATCAGGGCTAGGAGTATAGTTTGGTATGCCCCCTGCTGGTCATATATTAAATTAAAATGTTCAAAGCGGAAAGTTTAATCGTTTTCAAATACAGATATTAATTGCAGTTATTATTGCCGTAAAAATGTTTTAATGTTTTTAATGATGTTAAATTAAAGTTGGATGAATGGTGTTAAAGCTAGAATGCCCACTATAGTGGAGCAAAATGAGGCAATTTTATCTTGACAAAAATAATAACTAAAAAAATAATACTATATATAATAAGCCAAATAATAACTAATAAAGTTCTAAAATTGCAACCCAAATGTTTCAATTTTATAAGCTACACAATAAAGGAAGAAAACAGCAAAGTAATTAGAAGTTCCTTGTTAAATAGTAAAACCCCCTCAGGCTTACAAAAAAGGTTTAACCCAACTGCTCAGGAGCCAATGGGAACACACGTTCAAACTGGACAAGTGGCCAAAGGACTCAAAATCACGTGAATTTAGTTGTCGATGCGTATGGCCACGTGTTTTTGACCTCCTTCCAGGAGACAAAAACACGCGAATTTAACGCGTGAAATACACGCACACGTGGTTTTGCTCCCCAGCCCAGAATTTAATAGGACCAAATTCCAAATTCAACCACTTTCTCCAAATGAAAATACCATTTAACCCTATCAAATGCCTTCTCTGCATCCATAGAGAGAAGGCATTCTGAAACTGACTGGCATGGAGAATACATTATGTTTAACATGCGGCGGACAAACTTTTATAAGATTTAAGGTATTCTGCTGTGCATGGGCTTGGTGAGAAAACCAGGTAGTTGACGATATCAATATATGCAATAGAAGGAGGACTTTCTAGGTCATCATTGATCCAAGACGAGGGAGCTGACTCGTATGGATCTCCATCACCAATAAACCCTAACTGGTCCAAATATTGTGCCCTTTCCTGCGGACCAAGTCCTTCCCTGTATGCCTTTGCATCTCTAACGCATTTTGAGGAGCTTTTCTGTGGTTTTGGACATTTATCCATCACAGTGTTTAACTCCAATATGGCCGCGCATCCGGGTTACTGCCCAGAACGTGACGTAGGTGAAAACCCTTTATTGATTACTTTTTTGATATTTTGCACACTTTGTTAATAAAAAGTCATGAATAATTATTCCATTCCAGTCTCTCATCTGTGATTGTTATCTTGTGGATTCGTGCATTCCCTCCTTCAGTTTGACTGAATATCTAAATCCCTGATATTAAATGTCAGTGTAACACATTAGATACATAAATGCAGCTGTTCATTGGAAACTATGTCAGTGTGCCGACATTTCCCAGGTTCTAATATTCAAACATTTAGCCGCATTTTCTTTGTACTGCTTTTGTTCATTGCAACCATACACTGTATGGAGGACAAGGAGTGCCACAATTAAATAAATAAATACACTATTAAATGTGTCAATAATTAAGTATGAAGTATAAATATTTCACTATTTATTTATTTGAAGGTCTGGGGTTGCAGTACATTATGAATTAATTTTATCTGTTTAACTCGCTCGTCAAAGTCTGGGGGGGCAGGGTTAACATCAGTCCAGCCAAATCCATTACTTTGGTTTTCACTCTTTCCAATCATGGCAATGACAATAGAGGATGTGCATGAACTTTCCAGGTTTTTTGTGAGTAAGATTTTAGACCTCATTGAGAATGTAGAAGCAGGAATATAATGTACACATTTATAATGTATACACCTTTTCGCGACGAGTTCATCATCCAGGACATTTGCCTTAGCAAGGCCCTTTGCCATTTTAAGAGGGGTTTACATTTGCCTGACAACCGCTATTTACACTATTTACCGCAGACAACACGAAGGTTTTACTCAATGTTGTATAAATATTTCAGCAGATTAGAGCCAAAGGCCAAGCACCAATATGAAGGGAAGTTACATCTGGTTGGTTTGGAATCATGTCCATATCAAGCACCTCAAGGTTCATGGAAAAACGACCCGACAACATGGCCAGATCTCCAATGACCTGATATTTACGAGTAGCTCATTAACAGCCCTGGCGTCTACACAATGGAGAAGATGAGCACGGAGAAATGCTTGGATGCATATATTTTCTTTAAGGTAGGCTTATGTATGTGTTTTTGTGTCAATATAGGCCTGTGTCATCAGTGACGTGCCATCAGGGTAGGCGGTGCCTACCCAAAGGTGAATTGATATTTTGATTAATTGTTTTAATTATAATATAATTATAAATTATTTATTTATTTAGACCAACACCTGAGCTACCAGAGCTTCAGCAAAGGTAAGGCCAGAAAATGTTTCATACTTTCCACAGTGAATGGTACAAAAGGAAAGATTGACTTTGTGGATGCTCCTCACTGAGGCTGTTCCGAGTTGTTGTTGTTGTCTTTTTCTCTGTGTTTCCAACACAAACAACGGATGTGCTAGCGTGTCATGAGATATATCTTGTTTTGAGAGTATGGAGGCTGTATTAAATAATTGTTTATCTTTCTTTTATGGTGTTTTATGATGTTGATTTTGTTAGATGGCTAAATGTTGTTCATGTGGATCTTGTTGGGTTTTTTCTTTCTTATTATGAATTTTATATTTTGATAAGCGCATTGAGATGACTTTGTTGTAAATTGCTTTATACAAATAAAATTGATTTGAATTGAATTAACACTTGCCAGCAGAAATGTATGAAATTGTCATTGGTGGTCTCGATTTGCAACGTGCCTACCCAACCCTAGTGGTCACGTCACGTCACTGGTCATCATGATAATTGGCTCGTTAAGTGATGTGGCTATGCTAGGCTAGTGCCGCTAATAATATAATAATACTACAGCCTAAATTAAAACATAAATGTGTATATGAAGAACATTTGTTTATTCAATATACTTACAGTTTATATACAAGCCAACGCATTGCATCTTTACTGTTTTTTTTATTTTTTTTATTCAGTTTATTTCCGACATGGTTACATTCACTTTTTTGTTTTTTTACATTTTTTTTTTTTTTTTCATGCCGAAAAAGGAGACGAGAGAAGCAGTTTGCTTATCTGGGTCCCGTCCCCTGTTTTACCATTGCAAATTTACATGGGTTTACATGTCTCTCTGGTCAAACATTCTTGAGTTGTTCTGAACAGTCCTTATTTGTGTATTCTCATCTGTAGTCAGTGTTGTCTTGTTTTTATTCCTCCTCGTCTCTATCGTTGTTCGTGTTGGCCTTGTTCCCTGCCAGACGTTGTTAGCATTCCTCCAGTTCAAGAATAGTTCCTCTTTCGAAGGTGTTTGGAAGGTTTTTCCCTTTTCATCCATAATGTCACCACTCGGGAATGTCTCTTTTGGACACACAAGTTTGCAGCTTGTTTTGTCTCTACATCAAGGTTAATCCAGCTGTTGTTAGTTCTATTGGCAGTGTTGTATTTTCCACTGTTAGATTTAACTTGTATAAACACATTATTATATCTTAGTTCATAAGCATGGTAGGAATTTCATTGTATTATATTTTAGTTCATAAGCAAGGTAGTAATTTCATTGTACAGGAAAATGTGTTTCTAACTGCACATATGACAATAAACACTTTGAATTTAAATTTAATGTAATCCTTAATCACCCCACCACCTAGCAATTGAAATGAATAAATGACAGACCTTTTTTACTCTTGGTTTCCACATTTAATTCAGTCTCCGTTAAATAATCACAGTCTGAGTTTTGTTTCCAGTGTTTATATAGATCTGGGTCCATATCCATGATTGCCATCAGTAATGTTGTTGTTTAGGTGGATCCTTCGTATTTTCCCAAGTCTTCCATCGTTTTGATGAGGATTGGTTTTCCGTTCTCTTCTCCCAGTGGTGTGATATAAATCCTGCAGTTTCTTGTCCACGTCCTCACAATTTTTCCTCCTTTTTTTATTTGGCGTGCCTTCCATGCAATGCTTGCATTTTGTTTCGTCAGGTTTTCATTGATGTACACCTTTGTTCCCTTCAGTTTATTTCCTTGCTTCAGTAGTTCTCCTTTGAATTTCATATTCGTGAAGGTTATTTTTACAGCTCTGTTATCATTTTTCTTTGGGAGGAGATGGCAGCAGTTGATGTTGTCAGGGTTCAAGACAATGTCCTTCGACTCCAGGTAGTCAATGACCTGTTGTTCAATCGATTTTGTTTCTTCGTCACTTGCGTAACTCCTGGGTTTTATCTTTAGGCCTGTGATGATGACATCTTTCTCTCTTTCCTTTTGTTCCAGCTGTTCAACCCTGGCGTTCAACAATTTTATCTCTTCAGCATTTCTTTCATTCTTTTCTTTCAGTACCTTTGCTTCGCTTTGTAGGTTTTCCAGTGAGTTTTCCAGCGTCTTTTCCAACGACTTTATCTCGGCAGATAGGTTTCGTAGACCCTCGCGTATCATCTCCTTGACATCTTCCAAACCCGAATTGGGTTCTGAAGGGCCTCCCTGCGGTTTTTTCACCATTTTCCTTCAGTCTTGGGCCCAATTTTTCAGGCTGTTCAGCTGTAGCCAGCTGTAGCCAAGGTCGTGTTATCGGAGCGAATGAAAACACGTCTGCTCTCTCCAAAGACCAGAGACAATTTTGTTAATTTCACGTTGCATGGTGGTAGCCAAAAACTGATTTTTTTTTTTAATCCGTTTTCCGAATTAATATTTTTTTAAATCCGTTTTCCGAATTAATATTTTTTTAAATCCGTTTTCCACCGATTTTTAAATCCGTTTTCCAAATTATTTTTATTTTTTCCTGTGGGGATTATCTCGTAATGTTTGAGACTGGTTCTGGGTCAGAGTTTATCACAAAGGTGTCATCCACGGCGCTGGATATTCATCCATTTATTGATTTTTACTTTTCGAGTTAGAATATAAAGATATTAAGGATTTGCAGTCGGCACAACTTTAACATTAGTGACGGACAGGTAAAGAGGATACTTTAGTTCAAAAGGACACAGTCGTCATAAAGCATACTCGGCGCTTGGAGTCCTGGTTGAATTCATTAGCAACCAACTACAATACTCCGGGCAACTTCATGGATACCGGTGGATAATAATAATATGAATGATGCAAATGAATTCAACCAGGTAATTAATTAATTCAGAAAACAAATTATTATTATTTTTAATGACTACAATGCTTCATTGTAAAGGCGTACACTTTAAAGCATAAAGAAGATAAATATTTGGAACAAAAAAAAAATATTTTACTGGTCAATACTTTGGCTCTAGTCTTTCACTCTGCAAAATTATTTTCTGAGCAAAATTAACCTTCAATATTTTGTCATTTCTCACATCAAAAACAGTAAAATTAGTATTATGTACCGTAGTTTAAAGTTTTTGACTGTTAGACGACTCAATAAACAAACCAAGAGAGTCAACAACCTTTATTAATCCATAAACAGTATGTGCCACTCAGAAACTGGGAAAAGTTAGAATGAACAGAAAACTTCTGAAAAACTTTTTGATTCTCAAATAACAGCTCAGCATACATTTCTACATAGTATTGTTTATTTATTTTCTGCTGCTCCACCTCAGTCATGTGCTGACCCGACCTTTATACATGGTGGTCTGACGTCTCCTATGCAGCCGTGGTGTGGATGGGTGGATGTGTTGGCTGAACAGAAAAAAAGGGAGGTCGTTAGCAGGGATGTGTTGCATTGGACTGATCAAATATGTGCTGACTGATCAACATGAATCCTGTGGTGTCTGGAAAGGGACGATGAGTGATTAAATCCTTTTCCACACTGGGAGCCCATGTATGGTTTGTCCACAGACAGGATGTGTGGCTTTGGGAAGGCGTTGTTTGGGAATTGTTTCGGCGCTGGGATCGGGCTGAGGCGGCTCCATCGGCTCTGAGATGCTTGTTGAGCGAGGAGAAGTGATTGAATCTCGTTCCACAGTGGCCGAAGTTGTAGGTTTTGCCCTCTGAGTGCACTCTTTGGTGCCATGACAGAGACAAAGAATGATTGAAGCCCTTGTCACAGTGGTGGCACATGTAGGGCTGGTCTCCTGGTTGGTGCACCTGTTGCTTCAAAGGAGAGCCATAAGGCAAAGGTTTCCCAGGCTGAGGTGGTGAAAAAACTGAATTCTGTAGGTGGGTCTTGTGGTAGCGAGAAAAAGACGACGAGTGGTTAAAGCCCCTTGTTGCAATGCTTGCAGGTGTACGGCGTGAACCTGCTGGTGTTACTTTAAAGAGCTCCTTCTGCACATGTTGCATTTGTACGGTTTCTTGCCCGAGTGGATCCTCTGGTGCTCTCTCAGCATGGTGGTAGCCAAAGAACATTTGCTGTACTGGGCACACTGGTTAGGTTTGTCGATGAGCACGACTGTGGCGTGCGTCTTCTGGTGCTGCTTCATGTTGGAAGTTTTTACAAAGTCTTTACCGCATTGGCCGCAGGTGTACGGCTTCTCCAGCTCGTGGACCTCCTGGTGCTTTTTCCGATGCCTCCTTCAAACAAAGCTCGTTCTACACTGAGTGTATTTATAGGGCGTGTCCTCTGAATGCATCTTCATGTGTTCTCTTAGGGTTTTGGCTGCGGCAAAGCTCTTACCACATTCTGAGCCTGTCTGGTAAATGAATCATCTGATGAGATTTTAGACTGAAGGCATCCATAACATCTTTGCCCATGATCTCAACACCATAAGGCTTTTCTTTCATGTGAATCTTCATGAGTTGCTTTAGGCTGGTCTCCACAGCAAAGCTCTCCCCACAGTGGACACAGATGTAAGGGTTGAGGTCTTTGTGAATCTCAAAGTGTTGGTCAGCCATGTTGCCAAAGATTTCCCCACACTTGTTGCACTGCAGACTGTGGGCTTCGTGTATGATATTTTCTGACTCCACCGTAAATTCTCCCCCTGTGATCTGACTCCACTTTCACCACATGCTCACTTTCTGTCTTGAGTAAAACTTTGCCAAAAAGAGTCTCCCCACTTATTGTCTTGATTTCTGCTGCGGTGAAGCAGTGCATGTCCACTGGTTCCACTTTGATGTAGTCGTAGTCCGATTCAGCTACAATTGCATCCATGCAGGTTGAACCACCAAGATCTGTCCCCAGTTCCTGGATCTCCAGCTCTTAGCCTTGTTTCTCTTCTGTCTTGATCTCCATCTCTGCTTTATAGTGTAGGTTGACATGGCTTTGGGCTATGACATACTCTGACCCAAGTGTGTCAAGCCCCGGCGTGTCGCACTCCGTTTCTGACTCGGCCATGAGGACACACTCCAGCCTGACAACCTCTGTTTTTAGGCCGAATGAGGAATAAAAAGTGAACTGGGTGGTTTACAGTGTTTTGTGCGACGTCCCGCACTGTTGCACTTTCCAACAAGGAAATCTGGAGAAAAAGCAAAAACATAAAAGCCGTTACCAACAACGCCACAAATGGTTCATCATTAACTTTATATTGCCCAAGAACGTCTTCTTACTGACATGTGGCAGTAAAATCCGCAGTTATTTGCTCTCTTTTCGTCCTTGTTGCTCTATTTTCTTCCGTAATTGAAGCTCCATCTCTGGTCTCTTAAATGGACTCCGTCTCGCGTTTGAGTAAAATTACTGTAAGTTTACTCTGAAGTGAGCGTTTGGGCTGCAGAAGTGTATTTAGTGGAAAAGTAAAAAATATTTAAGTCCTGTTCTGAGGTACATTTGTTTAGAAAATTGTACTTTATTTTATACTTTATAAATATTAGATAATTGATTTTTTAGTTTTGTTAGCATCCAATGATGTTCATTTAGACTGGGTGAAATGTAGTTACCATTGATGCTGTTTGCATTGTTTGTGGTTGAATATTTCTTTGATTTATTCTAATATTGCTGGTGATGTTTAATCTGCTTACACATGGTTTATTTTACACATTGATTAGTTTTTTAATGTAGAAGGATTTCTCCTGATATAAGTTTAAATGGCTTATTTTTTTCTGATATTTCATGATTATTTTATTCACACATTATGCATTTCAAAAAGCATTGCAAGATTTAATAACACTTAGCATGTTTTGGCTCATAACTTCCTGCACATATTCAACTGTTCAACATCCTTCCATGTGTAAATTACTGTGTGGTGGTTGGAGGAAAAAACCAGTAGGCCACAATACATACAATAATAATAATAATAATTTGTATTATTTATAAGCCTTTTGTGGACAAGTGTTGTTTGTGTTGTCCATTTCACATTAATTGATAAATACATAAATTCTATAAAAATAAAGCAGTGCTGAACATCTTGGGTGAGATACAGCGATCACTGCACAAATTGATTATTAATACAGTAATAAAGTTTTTATTATATTGTTTAATTGTGACCATCACCAGCCTCCATAAGGAAGGTGATGGTAAAGCTTAACTTTATTAGAGGGAAAGACATTTGAAAAAAAATATAGGGCAGTGTAAAACCCTGGTGGGGGGCCACAATAGTTGGGGGGGGGAGTTCAGCAGCCAGTGCATCAGCAGTCAGTGCATCAGTAACCAGCTGACATTGTAAATTCTACATCGCCACCCTGGACCCGCAAGACCAGCAGGACGGATGAAAACCAGGGTGAAATCTGTCCTTAACAATGTTTTTAGCTCTGTTCAGGCAGCGGGAGTTGTAAATGTCCTTTAGGGAGGGGAGAGTGCAGCCGATCATCCTCTGAGTTGTGTTGATTACTCTCTGAAGCCCCTTCTAGTCTGCTTCAGAGCAGTTGGCGTACCATGCTGTGGTGCAGTACAGCAGCAGGCTCTCTAAGGAAGAGCGGTAGAAGTTCACTAGCAGCTTCTCATTCAGGTTGTTCTTCATGAGCACTGTCAGAAAGTGCAGGTGTCGTTGTGCTTTCTTGGTGATCTCCGAGATGTTAGGAGTCCAGGAGGGGTCAGAAGAGATGAGGGAGCCCAGGAACTTGAATGTTTGGACCCTCTCTACACAGACACTGTTGATGTAGAGGGGAGTTGGCTCTGCATGGTGCTTCCTGAAGTAGAGAATGATCTCCTTTGTTTTTGTGGGGTTCAGTGCCATGTTGTTCACTGGACACAATGTTGTCAACTTCAGGATCTCATCCCTGTAAGCAGATTTGTATCCCCCTGAGACGAGTCCAACCACAGAGGTATCATCTGCAAACTTGACAATGGTGCTTCCAAGGTGGGTTGGGCTACAGTGGGTTGGGCTACAGTCCACTACTGTACTCCCTCCACACATATGTGTGGAGGGAGTACAGTAGTGGACTCCTCACACGTCCCTGTGGAGAGCCGGTGCTGAGTGTGCGGGCGGAGGAGACGTGGTTGCCAAGCTTAAGCACTTCATGATGACTGGAGTTAGACGGTAGTCGTTAAGGCTGTCCGTGGATGATTTCTTGGGCACAGGTAAGATTGTGGCTGATTTCAGGCAGGATGGAATGGTGGCTTGAGACAGGGAGAGATTGAAGACTTGTGAGAGTTGGTCTGATTCTGCACAGGCTTTGAGCACCTTCCCTGGTACCCCGTCTGGGCCAGCTGCCTTCTTGGGGTTTACTGCTCTTAGAACCCGTCTCACTTCATGGTCCTGTATGGTGCGTGAGATGGTGCTATGTGCTGGTGGGGGCTGAGGTGGTGTGGCCATGTGGAGTTCAGTTTTCTCAAACCTTGTAAAGAAGCAGTTCTGCTCCTCCGTCAGTGAGACGTCTGAGTTCCCAGGTGTGATGTTGCAGCCCCTGAAGTTTGTGATGCGCCACACCTGTCATGAGTTGTTATCAGAGAGGTGGTCCTCTATCCTCCTCCTGTAGGCCGACTTAGCATCCTTGATTCCTCTCTTCAGATCTGTTCTCGCGGTGCTGTACAGCTCTCTATCACCTGACCTGAAGGCAGAGTCGTGGTTTCTGAGCAGCATTCGGACCTGGCTGGTCATCCAGGGTTTCTGGTTGGAGAAAACCCTGATTTTTTCCCCATTGTGACATTTCCAATGCAGTACGTAATGTAGTTTAGTACTGTCTCTATGTGTTCTGCCAGGTCCTGGTGTTCAAATACACCCCACTGAGTGTTAGCAAAGCAGTCCTGTAGCTGACAAAGTGCATCCTCCAGCCAGGATGTAACAGGATTTAAATGCAATTTCACAACAATCATTAAAGGAAAAACAAGAAAAAGCTTTGGTGTTTCTGTATGTGGAGTGAGACTGTTGAACAGTTTAAACTTACAACTAAAGGAATGTCCAAATATGTTTCAAATATTCATAATATGATGAAATGAAGATGTTTTAAAATCACTGTATACTAACCATTTTTTTTTATTAATTCAATTACTTATTTATTTTAGGTTTTTTCCATGCAGGGCTGGAACTCCGGGTTTTGTCCCGGGCTGGGTTGAACCTCCGGGTTTTGTCCCAAGCTGGGTCGAACCTCTGGGTTTTTTCCCGGTCTGGTACGGACCTCTAGAAGCAGCAGAAGACACAGAAGCACCAGAAGTACCTGAGGAGGACCTTCCTGAGTGGACTGCGTTTTACGTCTATGAGGTGACTCCTGGCTGGCAGACCCCCGAGTAGTCTGCTTCCTCAGCCTCCAGTGACTCTGAGGATGAAGGTGAGTAGTCCCAGGAGTCACCACTTGGACGCAGTGTCACCAGGAAGAGGTGTTACTGTAGTGATTCTACAGTCAGGTACGTAGACACTTCTGAGGAACCTGCATCGTCCGACTCCGACTGTCAGTGAGAGCCTGGGACCAAGAGGCCCGAGATGGGACGACAGCTCTGACTCATCTTAGAGTCCTGCTCCTCTCCATCTATGAGCAGAGTTCCCTGTTTTTATCCAGCTTCCACAGCTAGTCTTTGCGTCTGTCGGGATTAGTTCAGTCTTTGATTACATTTACACCAACCAAGGCTGGCCATTTGTGTGTCCATGTGTGTTTGTCCAGTGCGTCTTGTACCTGGGCCTTTTTGTAAATAGTTTTTTAGGTAAGTTGGCCTTTGCATCTTGCGGGGGCGACTAATGTCCCAGGCAGCGACTGGTACCGGGACTTTTTTGAATGGTAAGGATTTTATTTGATGTCTCTTTATGACGGGTCACAGCCGGAGTGATTGTCCTGTTACTGTTAATAAAACATGCATGATATATTAGGTTTAGTTAGGTTAGAGTTAAGAATTAGAGATAACCTATTTAATCCCAGCAAGTGAGGACAGGAGGAGACATCAGCAGAGGACAGAAAGACTTCTATTAACCAAAAACAATCAATGTAAGTAAAGCCTCTCATTTACACAAAAAATATTCTGAACACATGTTTAATGTAAAAATAAAGATGACTTTTATACTAATGTCTGTGAATTGTCATGTGTTTGATTGCAGAGTTTGGCTTTAGAGGAGAGTCAGACAGTTCCAGATGTACATCACCACAGCAGAGAATGAGACACCAGCGCTGCAGTGTTAACACAGACTGCTTTGGTTTATTTTTTTTTTATTTTTTATTTTTTTCCTTTATCTGCACATGCTGTTGAAGGTTAACACTACAAGAAGTGCAATCTTTTAACAGCAATGCATAATTTGTTATTGCAATTAAATAAATTTATTTATTTCATTGCATAATTGTGACCATCACCAGCCCTCCCTAGGGAAGGGTAAGAAATACTTTTTTAAAGGGAGGATGTAAAAAAGAGAGGGCAGTGTTACACCAAGGTGAGGGGGTGGAGGGGGGTGGGGAAGTTAACAGGGAAGAGGGATACAAGATAGGAAATGGAATGGGTGGGGAGTAGTCGATAGGTTTCAAGTGATGCGATGTGAAATTGTGGTTGTGTATATTGTGCTTATTGTTGTGTTATCAAGCCAGTTTGGTGACCAGTGTGCGGCTTAGGAATAATGGTAGTGGCTGTGAACAGAGGAAGAAGTGAGTGGAAATTCCATAAAACAGGTATTTGGGAACAACGTGTCTATGGTTGAGCCCAGTATGAGTGTTATCCCACAGCCCAAGGCCAGTGCATCCATGACAAATGTATTTCCAAGAACCGCCACTGCAAAACCCACGAGCCGCCCCCGGGCCCGAAGAAGCAGTCAGGCCAGCAGCAAGAGCGGACAATCTAGGGGCCCCCGGCGACCACCCCACGGCCAAGCAGCCCCCCAAACGCCCCCAAGATCCCAAGCCGAGAGGCAACCATCGCCCCCCCCATACACACCCGAGAAAGCCCCAAGGAGCCAAGGACCCAGCGCACCACGCCACCGATCCGACCCCCAACCCCCAGACACCCCACCCCATCCCCCCCCACCCCCCCACACCCCCGCGCCCAACCCCCCGAGGGGAGTGCCCAGAGAGCTCCCCGCCCGAGACCCCAGCGGAGGAGCCGAAGCCCAGGCCCAGCAGACGACCAGAGCCACGCCGAACGGGCAGCCGGCGGGCACCCGCCGCCGAGCCCAGAGCCAGCAGGGACCCGACCCCAGGCCAGAGGGACCCGGAACGGACGCAGCACCAGGAGCAGCCCGCCCAGGGAGGACGACCACACCCCAAGTCGCATAAGGCACCAGGGGGCCGCCGGGAGTCTCCCCGCCGGCCCCCAGGCACCTCAACCTAGCCCCCCATGGCGCCCCAAATCACCTTTTGTTGATGTCGCCCGCGCCACGGGCTTCAGTTTTTTTAAAGCCAGGGCCCCCTCCAAGGGCCAAGCCAGACCGCCTTGCCGGGATGTGCTTTGGTTTAAACTTTAGATGAAAAACTATTGAACTTGGTGAAATGTTTTGTGTGCTTGATCAACTCACTTTCCATCAGAATCTGAGCTCATCTTCATCACTGAGATGTTTCTTTATCAGTTCTGTAATGTAATGGTTTACAAATCAATGCACACGTGAAAGTGTGTCGTTAGTTAGGTGTGCTAAGCATAACTATGTATATATATATATATATATATATATATATATATATATATATATATATATATATATATATATATATACAGTATAATAAAATGTTATTTCTTGTCTATACAGTGTATGTGAGTATTTATTAGTGGAGTACCTATACCAGGCTTAACTCTAACTACATTTGCCATGAACCATCATCAATTAATTTAATTTAATTTAATTTTGAACATGAACACAACAGCAGTGTATTTATTACAATGAAAATGCTAATAATAATAGTAATTTAAAAAACAATCAAACAAAGCAAAGGGAGAATAAATGAACCACAATTTGCCTGCACTATAGGATGTTTTATGTTCTGTCTTATTTATTTGTTGTTTCAAGGGCTTTTACAAGAAGTCCATACATATATATATATATATATATATATATATATATATATATATATATATATATATATATATATGTATATATATATATATATTCTTTTACAGTATTTTTTAAAATATTATTTCAAATAATCAAGACACTTTAGCCCGTCAGGATGTTAATTAGTTAGTTTGTTTAAAAAATGACATTAAAGGCTTCTTTTTCTGTTTAGATTGTTTTTTTAAAAAAAATCATTATTCGCTTTTAGTCAAGGTGTTTTATTTTTAAATAAATGGTAAATGGACTTGATTTATATAGAGCTTTATCACCACACTGAAGCAGTCCCAAAGCGCTTTACATATCAGCTCATTCACCCAATCACTCTCACATTCACACACCAATGGGACAGGACTGCCATGCAAGGCGCTAGTCGAGCACTGGGAGCAACTTAGGGTTCAGTGTCTTGCCCAAGGACACTTCAACACATAGTCAGGTACTGGGATCGAACCCCCAACCTCTCGATTAGAAGACGACCCACTACCACCTGAGCCACAGTTGCCCGTAACTTTACATGGTTTAATGTAGTTTAAACTAAGAACTTCAACTTGTGCTCACCGTTTTGTTTCTTTTTATTTTAAATGAGGCCAAAAAGTTATTGATTTATCATGTTTTACTTTGTTTTGGATTTCTTCTGTTTCAGGATTTATTTCATACGCAGAAACACATTGTTTCTGTGCTAAAAAAATAAGATAAATAAATGTGTGTTCCCTTTTTTTAAGCCACAAATATGTCTTGACTTTTCACAGGAATATGTCTAATTATAAGTTGTATTCATCCTGCTGTGATATGTACATTAATAACAATGACACATGAATTCACCTACATCTTTTTGCACCTTCAAATAATAAAACACAAAAGTCATGTTGGTAGGCTTTTTTTTTGTTGTTGCAGGAAATTATTTATGTTATAAATACTGTAATTTCTCATGAAATGCACTAGGTGACAGCAGATCTCATTATATCCTCGAAGGTTTGCAGTGATTCTGTTAAAAAAATGTTTGGGTCACAATCCAAAAACAACACAGGAACCTCATCAAGCGAGAGAGATACTTCAGATTCATTCTTTCATTAGTTTGAAGGAGTTGAACTAGTAGGCACAACTCTACAAAATAACATAAACAACAGCAACACAAAATTTCACAAAACAACAATGAAGATACACAAAATCACAAAAAAAAAAAACAGAAATATGCAAAATGACTACAAAAATAAGTTTAAACTATAGTCAAGACCTGTACTCGCAAAGCGAATGCGTATTTGCCAAGTGAAAATTGCCAAAAATGATTAACTGTATCTGGATTTGTTGACAACTTATATAATACAGGAAAAACAGAAGACTGACCTTGACTTTAAATATGACCTTGAGCAAAGATCAGAGCACACAACACGACTTCAAATATAACAGAAAATTACACATAAAAAAACACATGAAAAGACTCATAACAAACTCAACAACAGTAAAAGCATACAGAATTCCTCGGGGAAGACACAAAATGACATAAAAAACTAAATGAATTAAAAAAACAGAAAAATACATAAAACGACAACAAAAACACAAAAAATCTGTTGTTCTTTCCGGTATCAATTCTCAGTTTGGTCATTACTTTAAATGATAATTTTCCATAAGTAGTCAATGATTCATATTTCACTGAACTTAGTACTTCATAGGCTACTTGCATGAATAATATTGAGTACTTTTACAGTGTACTTTTTGAGGAATCCTCTGTCAAAATCCTGTACAGATCACAAATTTAAGGATATTTCACCCAACTTTGACGTGGAATAAAAAGATAATTTTCCATAAGTAGTCCATGATTCATATTTTGATTAACTTAGTACTTCATTGGGTGAAATATCCTTAAATTTTTATCTGTACATGATTTTGACCAAGGATTACTTAAAAAGTACACAGTAAAAGCACTCATTATTACTCATGCAAATAGTCTAGGAAGTATTAAGTTCATTAAAATATGAATCCTGGGCTGCTTCTGAAAAATTATCTTTTTATTCTACCTCAAATTTGGGTGAAATATCCTTAAGTGCGCCGGCTCCTAGGTGCTTTCTCGGGTGTGTATGTGGGGGGCGGTGGCTGCCTCTCGGCTTGGTGTCTTGGGAGCATCTGGAGGGCTGCTTGGCCGGGGGTTGCCTGGGCTCCCTGGCCCCTGCTCTTTCTGCTATTCTGGCTGCGTCCTCGAGTCCGGGGCAGCGCTTGGGTTTACAGTGATAGTATCTTGCACATACATCGGTCTACGATGCATTAGCATGCCTTGGACTGTGGGATAAAACTTGTAGTGGGCTTAACTTTAGACACGTTGATCCCAAACACCTGTTTCAGGTATTACCACTCACTCCTTCCCTCTGCCCACAGCCACCACCATTATAGTTAAGCCTCACGCCTACAACTTCACATCTCACTTTACAGTAATCAACTCCTCCCCACCCTTCCATTTCTCTTCCTTGAATCGCTCCTCCCTGCTCTCTTCCCCCTCCACCTCCCCCCGCCCCCTCACCTAGGTGTAACACTGCCCTCTCTTTTTATATTCTCCCTTTAATAAAGTGTTTCTTACCTTTCCTTAGGGAGGGCTGGTGATGGTCACAATTATGCAATCAAATAATGCAATTTATTTAATTGCAATAACAAAAAAATAAATAAAAATGCAATGTTGTCTAAAAAAGATTGCACTTCTTGTAGTGTTGACCTTTGACAGCATGTGCAGACAAAAAAAAAAGCTTACAGCTGAGCTGAACAATACATGCAAATATCTTTAGTTTGAATCTAAAGTAAACTGAACAACATTTTCTTCTTACTACCACAATGCTGGCAATTTAACCACAGAATACTAACCCTTATTTACCTCTTTTCATTTTCAAGAAAGCACTTGGTGCTAAAGTGACTTTTGCTCTGTTACGCTTTCCCCTGGTTAAGTTACCTGTGACACTGAAAACTCTCTCTGCAAAAGCTTGCAAAGCTGGCATTACTAACAGATCTAATACTAATGGATTCAAACTGTGATAAAATGTGTCACATTTCACAAGACAAAACTAGATTCCTGAATCACAAATAATGGGCTGTGAGAGCTCCTCCTTGTACTTGCTTAGTTGCTGCCTGATGCTACATGTGCAGGACTTTGGTTTAGTCTTTGCACGGTATTTATACAGAAATCTGAGGACTGGCGGCTTTGAGGAGGAGGATGGTGGTGCAGGGTCAGGCTCTGGTGCATTCACTTCCTCCACATTATCATCATCAGGGTGATTCTCTTGACACTGAGTGCAATGGATCATATACCACTCTGCCTGCTTAAACAGTTCCTGAACACTGTCATCAGCCACATCAAGGAGAGTATCACACACAGTAGGATTGAGAAAGAAAGCAGCTGCAAAAAGTGGAGAGAACTTTTCATCAGAAAAGTATGTGGGGCGACCGTGGCTCAGGTGGTAGTGGGTCGTCTTCTGATTGCGAGGTTGGGGGTTCGATCCCAGTACCTGACTATGTGTCGAAGTGTCCTTGGGCAAGGCACTGAACCCTAAGTTGCTCCCAGTGGTCGACTAGCGCCTTGCATGGCAGTCCTGTCCCACTGGTGTGTGAATGTGAGAGTGATTGGGTGAATGAGCTGATATGTAAAGCGCTTTGAGACTGCTTCAGTGTGGTGATAAAGCGCTCTATAAAATCTAGTTCATTTATGTGGATGACACAACAGTTGTGGGCTTCATCCAGAATGGTGAGGAGAAGTTCTACAGAGAGGAGGTGAATGTTTTTGTAGACTGGTGCAGCAGCAGTAATAACGTAATAATCTCCTGAATGTGGAGAAAACCAAACAAACTGGGGCCTCCATTTATAAATGCTGTGTTTACAAAAGAAAGCGTACATCACATATAACCAAATTTTGGGATTTATTAAAAAAAAAAAAAACCTGGCGAGATAATGTGCGCACCTCCATGGCAGCTTTGACCCTGCCATATGCACAAAATCATGACAAACGGGAAACTCAGACGCCAACAGGAGAAGGATGACATTAAAGACAGCTCTGTGAAATTAATAGAAATTGTGTGAAATAATCGAACACATTGAACATTTCACAACACATATTATTTGAAGGATGTATTTGCAAAAACGGAGGAGGAAAAAATTATTCTGATGCCCGCAGGGAGTGAGTGATGTGAGCGCGCCTACAAATGCAGTTTTATATTATTATTATAATAATAATAATAATAATAATAATAATAATAATTGTAATTAAAATCACATGATCATTGCGCAAAACTGCCGATCAATTGGCTTCAACACCTGTAGCTGTTATAAAAAGGAACACACTAAGTGACGTGCCGTCAGGGTAGGCAAGGTAGGCAGTGCCTACCCAAGGGTGAATTGATATTTTGATTATTTGTTTTAATTATAATATAATTATAAATGATTTATTTTTTCATTTCCAATAGCCGACAGTACCTATAAGTTTGAAAGTGTCCGCATTTTGTGTTTCATAGCCCAAGTTACTAAACAGCGCTATTTCCTGCAACAGCTGCACAGTCTTTTTTTTTTTCACTCCACTGTAAGGCAGAGGGAGGCCACGCCCCCTCCCAAAGGCACGTTGCTCTTCTGCCTCCGTTCCCATTGCGTGTTTTTACTTGTTTGCGCATGCTCAGTCAGGTCCCCAAGATGAAAACCATTTAAGTGCAAAGGCAGCGTAGAGAGCTGCCTTTGCACGTAACCGCGCTATGCTAAATGCTATACGTAAGTTCACAGTACATTAGTGAATAGATGCCACGTGACTTTTGCTGCTACGTTCTCTAGCGAGTGGGTGGGATAACACTACAGTGTGGATGACAGCACTAGAGATGATAGAGAAACTTTTTTTTGAGGAAAAACGACAGCTTTTACAAGATGGGAGACCAACACCTGAGTTACCAGAGCTTCAGCAAAGGGAAGGTCAGAACATTGTTGGTATTTTCTACAGTGAATGGAACAAATGGAAGGATTGACTTTGTGGATGCTCCTCACTGAGGCTGTTCTGAGTTGTTGTTGTCATTTTCTCTGTGTTTCCAACACAAACAACAGATGTGCTGCTGTGTCATGAGATATATCTTGTTGGGAGAGTATGGAGGCTATATTAAATCATTGTTTATGTTTCTTTAATGGTGTTTATGATGTTGATTTTGGTAGATGACAAAATGCTTGTTCATGTGGATCATGTTGAGTTTTTTCTTTCTTATTATGAATTTTATATTTTGATAGGCACATTGAGATGACTTTGTTGGAAATTGCTTTATACAAATAAAATTGATTTTAATTGAATTAACACTTGCCAGCAGAAACATATGAAATTGTCATTGGTGGTCTGGATTTGAAACGTGCCTACCCAACCCTATTGGTCACCGCACGTCACTGAACACACTCTAATGCTTAAAGACGCACAATGGCTTATTTGGCACTGCTGGAGGACGAGGTGCCCCTGGTGATCGGCTTCAGGAGGAAACGGCCCGTACACACCCCGCTCTACATCAAGGACACTGCTGTGGCGATTATTCCAAACATAAAGTTCCTGGGGGTCCATGTAGCCGACAACCTCACCTGGGGTGAAGCACACTTCAGCTGGCGTACGCTAAAAACCAGGAAGTGAGTACAAATCTTTTTTTACGATTTATAAACGAGGGCGCACGTACGTCCCACTCCTGTTTTTGTTTATAAATCACAATCAACTCAAAGGTTGGCTTACGTGAAGAAACACCTTGCTTTTGGTGCCCATAAAAGGTCAGGTGAACACTCTAAATGAATATTCACTAATACAAATTACACGGTGGACCGAAGGAGAAAACGAGCAAATAAAACAAATTTCACTCAATGTGAGGTGGAGGTATTAATTTTTGAGGTGGACACACGCAGGAGAGCGTAATTTGGTGACACAGCGTGCATTAAAAATTATAGAAAGGCAGATCGCGTTGCACTGCCTCATCAGACTGTGACAGGTGAAAAATAAATAATCACACATATAAGCGGAGGATAAAATGTGGATCACTCTCCATAGGAGGAGCGTCTGTTCAACAGGTGGAGGAAAGAGCACCGGACCTCAGCCTCACAAAAAGCTGGAGGATTAGTGGGGATCCCCTCTATGTAACGGAGGTGGGGGACACACACAGATGCACTATATGTGTGCCAAAAACATTGGATTAAACTCTGCACCATCTGGTGTTAGATCTGTGTGGTGTGGATTTATTTAAAGTGAATGTTACAGGGGTGTGATCATTGATGATGATGGGGTGGATTTTTGTTTCTGAAATATTTGAAATAATTGAATTGCTGGTGAGAAATAAATCAATGCGTGAGAATGACAGGTGAACAGGTGAAAACAATGAATATTGTTTTGTAGATGGATGTTGAAGCCGCCAACTATCGCCAAATCCCAGGTCACTCATGAATTATTTAATTGATTCAGATGACTGCCAGTGCCGTTTATTTGTGTTATTACTTCTGTCCATGGATGGGTCAATGACTGTATTAAAATCTCCTCCTGTGATGATTGGACAGTTAGAATTATTAGAGATTGATGAGAAGAAGTTTTGGAAAAAAGATGGGTCGTCAGTGTTTGGGCCATATATGTTACCGATAGTGATGGTTTTATTGTTGATTGATATATCAATTATTATAAAACGTCCTTCTGGGTCTGTAACTGTACGGTTATGGGTAATTGAAAGATTACTATTGATCAGAATAGAGACCCTTCTCTGTCTGCTATTGTAGTTAGATGAGAAAACGTGTGAATTGTGATGGTTTTAGTTTATTTTGCTCTCAGCTAGTGAGATGAGTTTCTTGTAATAAGCATATATCTGGTTGTAATTTGGATAGGTGATTAATATTTTTTATTTGTTTTGCCTGAGAGCCTTATGTTCCATGTTAGGAATTTTAACATTGTTTTAAAGAAGGAGGATCAAATATGAAATATGTTATTCTGTGTTGTGTGTGAATGTATGTAAGCATGTATGAAATTTGACTGTGTGTGTGTGTGTGTGTGTGTGTGTGTGTGGCATTTTGTACATATATGAAACATTTTCTGCTGCAGGTATGATGTTAAAAAACAACACAAATGCAAAAACACAACATGTGTATTGTAACAAAGAACACAAGTAACAGACACAAAAGAGGTGTGGGTACAAAAAAAACCATTTAACAAATTTTGTGGG
Organism: Gouania willdenowi; assembly: GCF_900634775.1. Lineage (NCBI taxonomy): Eukaryota > Metazoa > Chordata > Actinopteri > Blenniiformes > Gobiesocidae > Gouania > Gouania willdenowi. Next base: position 1,219,273 of record NW_021145219.1, on the reverse strand, counting down.
GAGTCCAGGTGATTAGGGAGGCAACAGTGCAATACTGTATATTACAATTTATGGATGATTAAGTAACAGTCAGTGTTCATTTGATAGTGTGAGGAATCATGGAGTTTAGAAGAGCCAGGGGGTTTTGTCCTTATCTCGGTATAATTGTCCATTTATGTAGAGTTTATCAACGGAGATGACGGGCTTTTTTCCTTGTTTAATCATGAGTTTGCGAATGGGTGAAGTTGTATATCGGAGCAAGATTTCTTTGGGAAATTGATCGTTTAGTCCATAGTCCGTTCCTTTAAGCTGTCTTCCTTGTTGTTGTACCTGTTGTTTCTGTTTAAAATGTTCGAATTTTGCAACGATCGGGCGTGGGCAGTTGTTGGTGGAGTTTTTCTGACCCATACAGTGAACGCGGTGGAATGTGATGTGATTGTCCCACATGCTGCGTGCCTGTAGGTCGAGGATGGTTTCCTTAATGTGTTTATTTTCAGAGGTGGTGGAGTCGAGCTGGTTAGTGAGGGTGTATACTGACTGGTTGAGTGTCTTGTTTTCAGCGGTGAGAGTGTCTATTTGTTCCTGGCTGTATTCAAGGCTATGGCGGAGTGATTGAAATTCGCCGTGTACCGTATTTTTCGGACTATAAGGTGCACCGGATTATAAGGCGCACTATCAATGAATGGGTCTGACCGGGTCTAGTTTCACACATAAGGCGCACCGGACTATAAGGCGCACTGGTTTGTTATTATTCTTCTTCTTATTATTATTATTATTATTATTAAGGCTCATTAAGCGAAACAAAATAGTCAGATAAGTCAAACTTTATTCAACTCATTAACAATAACTCTCAACATTGTTCAGGTTTAACACATAAAATACAAAACATTACACTAACTTTTTCAGTTAGTGAAGCACATACTGTGCTTCAGTATGTTGAAGCACAGTACTGGTACATATCACTGACTATGGTAGCCCTGAAGTGCCAAAAATCCATCAACCGGTGCAGCTTCATAGTTTACCAAAGTTGTACTAAAACATTTTGACATATTAATTTCATACTTAAGGCGCACCTGATTATAAAGCGCACTGTCAATTTTTGAGAAAATTAAAGGATTTTAAGTGCGCCTTATAGTCCAAAAAATACGGTAATACTTCAGTAAGTGCTATTCTGTTGTCGAGTCCAGTGAGTTTCTGTTCTATAGAAAGTAGTATGTCGCTTACCTCGGGGCAGCAGGGGGTGCTTACAGTAACAAAACGGTGCAAAACAAAATGTAAAGCTCCAAACTACATGAGTGAATAAGTAATTTAAAGTATTATCTAGAATTTGGCTGTCTTTTTTTTATAAACAAAAATTATTGTTTACCTTCGAACCGGGTGGTCAGAGCTTAGCTTCCTTGCGCAGCACCACAGAGAATCCGCAGTTTTCCAGATGAAGTATTATACAGGTTGAGTTCAATACCGACTCTAGTGAAACAGAGCATTAGTGAGCATTTACATCGACAGTTATATGATTTAAACAATGGGAAACTTGTCGGCAAAAGACTCACCAGTGGCTGACGGTTTCAAATGATCTAGAGCCGGACACGGAAGAGGACGTGGAGTCCGTGACCCGCGATTTAAAGGAAGTTTGGAATCACGGGAATAATTTTAAATAACCATGAAATATTACCTTAAATATTATTAGTAGACTAGTACAGTGCCCGTCGGAAGTATGCATTTATGTGGGAGCATAAGGGGTATATTTGCGGGTGCAAAATGTGGGTGCAATTTTCCTGATTTAATTCTATGGGACATGTGCATGATTAATGTGTTTGTTTTTTTGTTTTTTTTACTCACTATTATATTTTTTGTTTGGTGTATTTTTCTGTAATGCATGTTTTTTGGAGTCATGTGTATTTTTGTATCTTTCTGTTGTGTTTTTGTGTATTTTTTGTATAAATGTTACAGCAAAATCTGTTATCGGCCCAGGCCTACCAGCAACCCCCAAATATTTCTTGTTCTTGTTTTGCATAAAATACATTTCGAGAATTGATTCAAAACATCTAAAATGAAAGCTTAAAGTGTCCTGAAATTAATTTGCAAATGATCTTAAACATGTCGATACAATACATGTATCAATATAAAATGCGTCTGTGAGGTTTTCACTTGATTCTTGGCATATTCCACACGTTTCATCGTTGACATTGTTGACATTGTTTGGAGGTTTGACTACTGAAGTCAGATAAATCATCTCATTGTGTGGGTGTGGTGGCCTTACTCACTCATGTCTACTATTTGGTTTCTCATTCTTGTTCACACCTGCTGTCACAATCTAAAGATGAAAGTCTTCCTTATTCCTGTTTGTGCCACCAGCCTCCCTGAGCTCCTTTCCTCAAAAGGATATGATCATTAACTTTGGAGTTGTTTCAGTGTCTGAAAAACTCATTTAGATTATATTGTTTGCAATATAAATCAGACATTGACAACTGGCGGCATGGGGCCACATGTGGCCTTTAGTCTAATTTTGTGTGGTAAGAACAACTTAAAAGATAACAATCCTAAAACTATAAAAACAATATAAAAAATAACAATCCTAAAAATATATGAACAACATAATGGATAATAATCCTAAACCCTAAAACTGTAAAAACAGTGAACCATGAAAGATAACAATCCTAAAACTATAAAAACAACAAAAGATAACAATAAAAACACGAACAGTCCTAAAATGAATGAATAATTAGTTAAAAGCTAATTTAAAAAGGTGGGTCTTGAGCCTTTTCTTAAAAACATGAACGTTCTCTGCAGTATATGTGGATGAAGAGGAGAGCCAAGGTAGTGGCTAGAAAAATATTTTAATTCCCATTCTAGGCACTATTTTTTAAAGGTCCCATATCATGCAATTTTTCACCCATCACTATTTGTTCTAAGAACCCCCAAAAAGATAGTATTTTAGGTTTATTTTCCCAAACTCGCCTGTTTTCCAGAGTTTTAGCCTCTGAAAAGTCACTTTCTGAGCAACTCTACAAACAGTCTGATTTGCGGCTTACTTATGAATATTCATGAGTGGGCGTGTCTATAGATGGGACAATGACTTTTTCCTCCCCGCACGGTGACGTAGGGCCAGAGGGAGGTCCGCCCTCCTCCCACCCACTCTGTAGCCAAGCTCATGCTGCTTTATAAACACGAGACAGAGCGTGGGGGCGGGGAATTCGCCGGTACATACATAGATACATACACACACTATCGCAGCCTCACTTCCGTCAGTCTGCCCCAGGGCAGCTGTGACTACAATAGTAAGTAAGTAAGTAATTTATTTATAAAGCGCTTTTTGCAGATAAAATCACAAAGTGCTGTACAGAGCTGTGGTGAAAATACAAAAGTACAACATCATAATAGAATAATAAAACATGGGTGCATATACATCATAAGAGCAGCAACATAAATGGATAATAAAAATTAAAATCCAGTTAACTAAAAGCTTTTCTGAAAAGTGAAGTCTTCAATAGTTTTTAAAAAGTGTCCACACAGTTGAGCTCCATGAGAGACTGGTGCAGGTTATTCCAGAGTCTGGGGGCCACAGCCTGGAACGCCAGGTCTCCTCTGGTTTTAAATTTTGTTTTTGGGGTCTTTAGGAGACCCTGACCTGAAGACCGAAGGCTTCGCCCTGAAGTGTAGCGGCACAATAAGTCCGTGATATATTGAGGGGCCTGACCATGTAATGCTCAGAACCTAAGAACTAAGATTTTGTTTTCAAGGGAGTTTTTTTTTTTTTTTACTTTGTCTGGTCAACACTACAAGAAGTGCAGTATGTTTTAGACAACAATGCATGTTTTGTTAATTAAATAAATAAATTTATTTTATTGCATAATTGTGACCATCACCATCCCTCCCTATGGAAGGGTAAGAAACACTTTATTAAAGGGAGAATATAGAAAGAGAGGGCAGTGTTACACCTTGGTGAGGGAGTGGGGGGGAGGTGGAGGGGAAGAGAGCAGAGTGGAGAGATTCAAGGTAGAAAATAGAAGGGTGGGGAAGAGTTGATTATTGGAAAGTGAGAGCGAGATGTGAAGTTGTAGTTGTGCATATTGTGCTCATTGTGTTGTGTAATCAAGCCAGTCTGGTGATAGGCGTGAGGCTTAGGTATAATGGTGGTGGCTGTGGACAGAGGGAAGGAGTGAGTGGTAATACCTAAAACAGGTATTTGGGATCAACGTGTCTAAAGTTAAGCCCACTACGAGTTTTATCTCACAGTCCAAGGCATGCCAGTGCATCGTAGACCAATGTATGTGCAAGAACGACCACTGCAAACCCAAGCGCTGCCCCGGACCAAAAGATGCAGCCAGGCAGAGTTTTTAATTAGAGGGATCTTTATATCAGTAGCGATGATCAGAGTTTCTGTTTTGTTTGAATTCATCTGGATATAATTTGATGACAACCAGTTTTTGATACAGGATATACAACCTAAGAACTCAGATATAAAGTGAAACTCTGAGTCATTAAAAATACAGTACAACTGGATATCATCAGCATAAAAATGATAAGACACATTATTAAAACCACAGACCAACCGATCAAGAGGCGTCAGACACAAAAAAAACAAAACAGGCCCCAGAACAGAGCCCTGGGCTACTCCACATGTGGTTGGACAGATTAGACATAACATCGTAAATAGCAACATTAAAAGTTTTTCCATTTATAAAACAGGTACCCCGCGACCCTGTTAAATGGGAATAAGCGGGTATAAAAATGGATGGATGGATGGATAAAAGAGGTAAACCACTAGAACAGTACCAGAAAACCCCATCTCAGATTTGAGTCGATCAACCAGTATACTGTGATCTACTGTATCAAAGGCAGCTGTCAGATCAAGTAAAACCAAAACTGCGGCCATCATCACGTCACTAGAAACTTTCAGAAGAGCAGTTTCAGTGGAGTGAATTGGATTGGCCTAAAACCTGATTGATATTTATCATCAAAATCATGCTGTTCTATGTATGAGGTTAGCTGCTTAGCAACCACTTTCTCCATGATTTTAGACATGAAGAGAAGTTTAGATATGGGACTGTAATTTATAGGCTCCCCCGGATCAAGAATGGGTTTGGGAGGACCATGAGCTCACAGGGGCTGATGCACTGCACAAGCTAACCGAGGGAGGAGTGATACTCTCCCTGTCTTGTACTTTGTTTACAAAAAAGAAAAAAAAATGTTACAGTCCTTCTGTTTGTGTACAGGCACATGGGACGGTGAGGGTGCAACAAGATTTTCAATAGCATTGAATAAAACCATGGGGTTTCTCTTATTTTGCAAAACAAGATTAGTGAAATAAACAGAGTGGGCGCGCTTTATTATTTCATTTAGCTCCATTATCTTTTCTTTAAGATGGAGTCTATGCACCTCTAGTTTAGTGGTTTTCCACACCGTTCCACTTTCTGGCAGCTTCTCCTAAAGCTAAAATCAGCTTCATTCATCCACGGACAAGGTTTCTTATTAGAGCCTGGAGTATTTTTAGCTGGTGCTACTGTGTCCAAAACAGACAGACAATGGCTATTAAAGTTTGTCATGAATGTGTCAACATCATCACACCTAGCAAATGTAGTGGGGTCAAAAGAGGCAGAAAACTCACTGATTGCTGCTTCATTAAGAATGCGTCTCTGCTTTTTCACATTGGAAGTAGTCCGTGCCAGTGTGAGTGACAGATTAAATACAATACAGCAGTGGTCGCTTATTTGCAAGTCTTCAATACCATCCATCCATCCATTTTCATACCCGCTTATTCCCGTTTTAACAGGGTCGCGGGGGTCTGCCGTGCCAATCTCCGGCTCTCATAGGGCGCTGGGCGGGGGTACACCCTGGACAGGGTGCCAGTCCATCACAGGGCAACACAGACACAGACAACCATTCACTCTCTCATTCACTCCAATGGGCAATTTAGAGACTCCAATCAACCTAACAGTCAAGTTTTTGGATTGTGGGAGGAAGCCGGAGTACCCGGAGAAAACAAGAGCATATCTGCTGCAACTCAGGATCAAACCAGGGACCTTTAGATCTTCAGTCTAAAGCTCTCCCAACTGATGGTCAATCTTTAAACCAAAAGAAAAGACCAAATCTAAAGTATGACTTTTAGTGTGTGTTGGGCCTGACATGTTGCACAAAGTGGAAAGAGCCCATAAGAGACATCAGCTCAGCTGCCATAGGACAGGAGGAGTTATCAACATGCAAAATAAAATCACCAAACATTGTAATACTCACCAGCTTAACAATAGATGACATAAACTCAGAGAATTCATCTAGAAATAAACGAGCAGGACTAGGAGGTCGGTAGATTAAAACACAGTAAAAAGTGTTTATTTCCTACCTTACAAGTCTGGAGCTCGAAGGAGTTGTACGTGTTCATGTCCAACAGTCTGCAGCTGAAAGCGTCCCGGTATACGAGCGCTAATCCTCCTCCACGTTGCGTGAGCCATGGAGTTCCAAACACGGAGCAGTCCGGAGGGCACAGCTCATTAAGAAGAACGTGCTCATCCTCCCGTTGCCATGTTTCCGTAAGGTACAACAGATTCAACCCGCGGATCATAAAAAGGTCCTTCAGGAGGTGAGATTTGTTGGCTAGCGATCTAGCATTCTGCAAGCCGATGCATAGAGTCACTTCCTCATCGGCCTGTGGAGAGCTGCGGTGCAGCGGACGAAGCTACCCGTGATCCACATCATGGTGCCGGGGAAGGCATCTGCGGAGCAGCGCTTTGGGCGGGAGGTGACGTAAGCCAGAGACCAGACCCACGGGAGCCACGGGCTGAATTCACCGTAATCCATGTGATAACTGGCATCCAGGATCAGTCCCAGGATTTGATCTCCAGAACGCCTTTATCCTCAACAGGAGTCCACCACGTTTACCGTGTTTTTTGGCATGCTTCCTCCGGAGGACAGGTGAGCGCAGCAGGTAGTCAGGTACTGACACCAAGTGAGGAGGAAATCTAGATGTTTGATCCTCAGAGTTGAAGCTCAGATGTACCTCATGTGAATGATTAAGATCAATAAGTGCCTGATGGTCGTACGCTATCAGCGCAGTGATGTTTTGGCACAAAATACAGATCAGTGCGGCTACAAACAAAAGTTCCAGCAGAGCGGGCAGACGGCAGCTGGTACATGCTGGCACCATCTTATAGTGGTAGTAGCTTACCACTATTAAGTTTGGAGTGAAAGAAAATAATGACCTATTTGAATGTCTATGATAAAGCGCTATATAAAATCCAATGCATTATTATTATTAATAATGAGTCACAGTTGGTGTTTTGGAAAATCCTGAGACCCAACAAAGTGGTGGTTCAGTCGTTCCACCTTGTGTTAGCCCCCGTCACCCACCGTCAGCCACTGAATCAGGCAGCTGATACTGACTCCACTGAAGAGACCAGAATCATCATTTAGTCGGGTCACGGATTGTGTCACAACACCTCATACAGCTCTATCAGTGAGCCTGTCTGAGGAAATTATGTCCTACTGCTCTCAAAGGACTTCTAAAGAAAACAGCTAAACCTGGTGTTATTTCTGATCTGTGATAGAGCTTGAAATTAAAAATCACCACAAGCAGTGAGGTGAGATGATCCACCGGTACCCTAACCCTAACCCTGTACTTTCCTCTATGTGACCTCAGCAGAACACCTGAAAGCAGCAGATTGAGGAGAGCTGGTGTTGATCTTTGTTCTGTTCACCGTGAAATGATGGTACTACAACTCCCTGTGTCAGCAAAAAGAAACAGACAATACAAAAATAAAAGGCAACAGGGAAACTTAACTGTTGCCATACTATATATATATATATATATATATATATTAAAAAAAAACTCTTCCTCACCCTCTGCGGGCGGTCTCTCTTTTTTCCTCCAAGCTCGGGTCCTCTACCAGAGGCCTGGGAGCTTGAGGGTTCTGCGCAGGATCTTTGCTGTTCCTAGAACTACACTTTTCTGGACCGAGATGTCTGATGTGTTTCCTGGGGTCTGCTAGAGGTACTCCTCCAGTTTGGGGGTCACTGCCCCGAGAGCCCCAATGACCACGGGCACCACTGATGCCTTCACCCTCCAGGTTTTCTCCAACTCTTCTCTGAGCCCCTGGTATTTCTCTAGTTTCTCGTGTTCCTTTTTCCTGATGTTGAAGTCGCTTGGTATTGCTATGTCGACCACAATGGCTTTCCTCTGCTCTTTGTCCACCACCACAATGTCTGGTTGGTTCGCCATTACCATTCTGTCCGTCTGTATCTGGAAGTCCCACAGGATCTTGGCTCGGTCATTCTCTACCACCTTTGGGGGTGTTTCCCACTTTGACCTTGGGGTTTCCAGCCCATACTCTGCACAGATGTTCCTGTACACTATACCAGTCACTTGGTTATGGCGCTCCATGTACGCTTTCCCTGCCAGCATCTTACAGCCTGCAGTTATGTGCTGGATTGTCCTCTTTGCACTGTCTACACCTGGGGTCTTGTCTGGTGTGATAGATCTGGGCCTCTATTGCTCTGGTGCTCAAGGCCTGCTGCTGTGCAGCCATGATGAGTGCCTCTGTGCTGTCCTTTAGTCCAGCTCTGTCTAGCCATTGGTAGGATTTCTTGATATCTGCCACTTCAGTTATGTTTCGGTGGTACATCCCGTGTAGGGGCTTGTCCTCCCATGACGGAACCTCCAGCATCTCATCTTCTGTTCCCCATTGTCTGAGACATTCACTGAGCACGTCATCTGTTGGAGCCTTGTCCTTGATGTACTTATGGATCTTGGATGTTTCATCCTAAATAGTGGCTCTCACACTCACTAGTCCTCGGCCTCCTTCCTTCCGGCTAGCGTACAGTCTCAGAGTGCTGGATTTGGGGTGGAACCCTCTGTGCATGGTTAGGAGCTTTCGCGTCTTGACATCTGTGGTCTGTATCTCATCCTTTGGCCAGCTTATTATTCCTGCAGGATATCTGATTACTGGCAGGGCGTAGCTGTTTATTGCCCGGGACTTGTTCTTGCCATTGAGCTGGCTTCTTAGGACCTGCCGTACTCGTTGGAGGTATTTGGCCGTAGCCGCTTTCCTTGTCACCTCTTTGAGGTTGCCATTTGCTTGTGGGATTCCGAGGTACTTGTAACTGTCCTCAATGTCTGCTATTGTTCCTTCTGGGAGTGAGACCCCTTCTGTGTGGACTACCTTCCCTCTCTTAGTCACCATCCGACCACACTTCTCAAGTCCGAATGACATCCCAATGTCTGCACTGTATATTCGGGTGGTATGGATCAGTGAGTCGATGTCTCGCTCATTCTTAGCGTACAGCTTGATGTCATCCATGTAGAGGAGGTGACTGATGGTGGCCCCATTCCTGAGTCGGTATCCATAGCCAGTCTTGTTGATTATTTGGCTGAGGGGGTTCAGACCTATGCAGAACAGCAGTGGGGATAGGGCGTCTCCTTTGAATATGCCACATTTGATGGAGACGTGTGCAAGTGGCTTGCCATTGGCTTCAAGGGTGGTTTTCCACAGCCTCATCGAGTTTGCAATGAAGACTCTTAGAGTCCTGTTGATGTTGTATAGCTCCAGGTATTCAATGATCCAAGTATGTGGCATTGAGTCGTAGGCCTTCTTGTAATCAATCCAGGCAGTGCTCAGGTTAGTATGTCGAGTTCTGCAGTCTCGAGCGACTGTTCTGTCTACCAGGAGCTGGTGTTTGGCACCTCTGGTATCTTTACCGATTCCCTTCTGAGCTGTGCTCATGTATCGATTCATGTGCCCGCTTATCTTAGCCGCTATGGTGCCGGACATGAGCTTCCACGTTGTGGAGAGGCAGGTTTTTGGGCGATAGTTGGATAGGACTGTACCCTTTGAGGGATCCTTCAGGATCAGGATTGTGCGCCCTTCGGTTAACCATTCAGGGTGGTTCCCATCTCTCAGCAGCTGGTTCATTTGTGCTGCCAAGCGCTCATGGAGTGCCGTGAGTTTCTTAAGTTAGTAGGCGTGTATCATGTCAGGGCCTGGTGCTGTCCAGTTTTTCATACCTGAGGCTCTTTCTTGGACGTCTGCCACTGTGATGGATTCTGTTCAGGGAGGTTGCTGTGGTCCTCTCTCAGAGCCACCAGCCACTGTGCATCACTGTTGTGTGGTGCCTCCTTCTCCCATATGTCTTTCCAGTACTGTTCAGTTTCCAGCCTTGGTGGGTCTGCTCTGTTATTGTTTCCCTGCCACTGAGCGTACACTTTCGCTGGTCGAGAGAACAGACGATTTACTCGTCTGGCTTTGTTGTCTCTCGTGTATCTCTTTTGGCGGCTGGCCAAGGCTTGGAGCCTTTGTTTGCCAGTTTCCAATGCTTCAGGTATGGGCATCTGGCTGTACCTTTTGGGTACTTGCTTTTTCATTGCACCTTTCAAGGCCTCTGTCAATTGACTCACTTCTCTCTGTGCTGCCTTGATGTTAGCCTCCAGCCTTCTTTTCCATGGTGGGTATTTCATCTCATGGTTGCTCTTATGATAGCCAAGCGTCTCTAGGATCACTGCTGCTGTGGAGTATATCAGCTCATTGGTTTCAGTGATGGTTGATGTAGGAATTGCTCTCAGAGCTGCACTCACATCTTCTAGGAGACTTTCTGACGGTACTTCTCTTAGCCTCTGTAATTGGCTTCGGGGTTGCCTGCTGGACATTTTTGACATGATCTTATTTTTCAGGTCAGTCGCTGCCTTGTTCAGCGTGATTGCACTTATTGGGGCTTCATACCCAATCTCCATTGAGGGGGCTGGTGTTAACTCCCCTCTGACCTGGTGTCCTGGCTCCCCGTTGCCGGAGCATTGGTGTTGTACCTTGTCAATCTCAAGTTGTGATAGCAGTTGCCGTTTGTGGATGTTGGAACACTGAGCTACTAGTTGTTTCGCCGTGAGTTTGGACTGTGGGTTTCGAAGTAACCATTTCTCCCACATCCTCTGCATGTAGCCCCTCTGACTAGGGTTACTGGAGTAGTAGCATTCCATCAGAGCCCTGTTCTCGCATCTCGCCCATTTTCGCCTTGTTCCAGTAGCCCATTTTACATCGAGGTGCTCTGGTTCCCAGCACCTGACGCAGACGGCTGTCCGTTTTCCCCACTGTTTTTTTCTCTGGCTACTGAGCATTCTACTAGGTGGAGCAGGAAAAGCATTTTCCCTCTCAATTACGATCCCCTGGTTAAAAAAGTAGAAGTGGACCTGGATAGGTGGAAGTTTTTACCTCCATCCCTAAATGGGCGAGTAAACAGCATAGAATGATCTACCCACATTTCTTTATCTATTTCAAGCACTCCCAACACCAATTCCAAAAGCCTTCTTTAAAAAATTGGAAAGCCAGATTTCCAGATTTCTGTGGAATGGGAAGGCTCCAAGAGTCAAGCTTAAAACTCTCTGTCGTTCCACTGATCAGGGAGAGCTTAGCCTACCTGATTTTCAGTTATACTATATGGCTGCTCAATCCAAAGCTATAAAGTCTTGGGTCAAAAACTCTGACCACCCTCCAGCATGGAAACAAATTGAACAGTCCCATGCTACTGACGTGATGTGAAGTACTCCATTAATTGCCTTTTATCGTTGTTTGAAAACTGTGACAAACCCAATAATAGAACATACGACTAAAATTGTCAGGATGGGGTTTTATTTTGGAGGGCAGGCAGGAACTCTGGGCCTCCCTCCCAGTAGCTTTCTCCTGATTGGCCACCAGCTGCAAATAATTAACTATGGGGATAAATAGGGAAGCTGTGCTGCAGTTCAGTACTGGGACATTTTTGTTTCATTCTACTATGATACCACTTGTGACCTGGGCTCGGTTTTCATGCCAGTAACTCCTGGATCGACAACAAGTGTTTTTTTTGCTGTTGGACATTGTTCTTGTTTCCTCTAGCTCCTTAGTTCTTGGTTTTGCTTTTTGTGTTTTTTGATTACCTCTGCCTCTCTGGAGTGACCATGCCTCAGAAAACAATAAATGTTGGAATAACGCACCTGAGTTCTGCCTCCGTCCCTGCATTTGGGTCTGCACCTATACATGCTCATGACAAAAATATGGCATGATACCAGAATTAAGTTTCAAAGTGTCCGGAAAATATATAGAGCTACCCCATTCCATATTAATCCTGCTCTACCTGGGTCACTGAGAGATGTAAATACAAAGGACTGGTATAACAGAGGTATATGTACGTTTGGACACCTATTTGATCGAGATCATCTGAAGTCCTTTGAACAACTAAAATCCTCCTACAGCCTTTCTTCAAAAAAATTTTTTAAGTATGGCGGGGTCATGGTTAATGCGGTTTGAATTGTATGTTTTGTACTGACTGTCCTTTATGTCTTTATGAAAAACAAATGAAAACTCAATAAACAAAGTGATTTTTTTTAAAAAAAATGATGCATTTGGAACTTACAACAAAAACCTGAAGCACACTGAGACTAAATATCTCCATTGATTCTCCACCTTTGAAAGTTCTCAAAAGATTTTAAGCGAGAAAATTTCCAAGTATAATATCAACACGTGCTCATTTGATTCATAAAACTCATGTATACATAATTAATTCCCACATTTCACAGAAACCTGCCATTGTGCTACTGACTGAATTTCTGGTTAACTTCAAAATGAGCTTTATTTACAAAAGCTTTAAAAACTAATGGAAGACAAGAAGAGTTGCTTTCATTTTGAAAAAAGAATGTTTGATTTTTAGCTTGAAGCTGGTCCCAGGACCATTTAACATTCAGCTTGCAATGCATCATGGAGTGGTTGAGTTTGACTAGTGTCCTCATCGTGCTCACTTAAAAAATGTCCCAATATATATGTAGTTTTTAACAATGATTTATTGGCTCCATCAAAACTGATGTTTAAAAATGACATTTTGTATTGACTCCAATTGTTAGCAGAGAGCTAAATTCAAAATGATGTAAATTCAGTTTTTGAGATACTTTTCTGATACATCATCTACAATGACTCCAACAAGTTGTCATTTTTTTTAAATGTACATTGGAAATGTTAATTAACATGTAATGAACATGTTTACATCAGCGTTTACAGTCAAACATTTTGATTCAATGTAGGATCAATGTTTGATCAATCAATATTATGTGTGGCCAGTTTATGTAGGACATTCTGAAGATGAGCTGTTTTAAGTGAGCAAAAATTATGTAAGGATATTTAATAGTTTCACAGTTTTTGGCAAAAACACAGTGATGGACTTCATAATTTGCAATAGGTTTAAATGTAGAAAAGTTTTTTCAATGTTGGGGTGACATTTTGCTCAAAGTTACAAGAAAAAGAAGAAGAAGAAGAAGAAGAACCGTTGTTTCTGTTGAAAACAATAAGACAATAGACAATAATAATAATAATAATATAATAAGAGCTATCATCCAATTTGTCTATTGATAGCAATAATTCATGACGGATAAACTTTTTCAGATTCTTCTGTCCTTAGTTATTTATTCATTTTATATCATTTTCTCTCAATTTCTGTGTTTTTGGATTTGTTTTGTGATTTTAATTTTTTTTTGTTTCTTGTTTTTGGAGTTTTTTTGTATATTTTTCCAGCATTTTGAGTGTTTTTGTTGTCATTTAGTGGTTCTGGAATCTTTTCTGTGTGTCTTTGATGTTGCTTTTTTTAATTATTTGTTGGTTATATTTTGTGTATTTTTGCTTTTGTTTTGTGTATTTTTCATTTTTGTGTGTATCTTTTCTGTCATTTTGTTTGTTTTGAAATGTTTTTTTTAATTGTTTTTACTTTGGGGGCCCACAAATTATACTGAGGGCCGCATGTGGCCCCGGCCCATCAGTTGTTCATGTCTGTACTAGACGATCATCATCATGTTTCACTTGTGCTGATTTATTGACATTAGAATATTGGAAAACCCCAAATGACAATTAACAATCACTGATATGACCAGGGCCGGCCTTCCCGACAGGCAACACAGGCCTGGAGATGACGATAAGAGACGATTGTAGAACAGGTCAAACCAAAGAGTGGGGAATGTTTCTCTCACGCACACACACACTGGGTGAGGTGAGGGTGTGTCTGGCCTCAGCAGGAATGCAGTAGTGTGTGTTTTAGTGCGTTATTTTCTTTCCCAACCAGTTTCATGTCTTACGCTCAGTGCTCAGTGACGTTAGAGACTCTGGATCCAATCATGGCATCAGGAAGAGAAGAGGACTATGGAAGGAAATGTTCATTTTATCATTTGTAAAGTCAGCGTGTGACTGCTCCTGGAGGATACATCAGTTTTCTCTCTACCAAACATTTACAAGCTCATCTTTCCTTTCTTGGTTGGAGTCCAAGGTTTAATTTTGTCTGTTTTTTTTTTTTTTTTTTTTTTAAACCTTTCCGATTCCTATTTTGTTGGACTTCATTGTGACAATGTGAAACTATGAAGAACGAAGAAGTTGGTCTTTTGTGAAAATGAGTGATTCCATTGGTTCCACTGGAAGTCCTGCTGCAGTGATTGATCTGACAGATGTTTGACACAAAGGTAAGACACTCTTAATGATCCAAACCCCACACAGAGGATTATTCACACTCGAGATGCACCCAAATGAAAATTCAAGGCCGGAACCAAAATACCAAATTAAATTATGATGTAAATTATTTGTACCATTGCATTTCAGGCTTTGAATGTGTAATATTTTCATTTTTTTTATTTGGCACAGTTTAAAACACAACAAAACATAATATCACCAGATGACAGACATTAACAGAAATCAATACACTTTAGAGCAGACATAGGCAAGTAGTGGCCCGGTGGCCACATGCGGCCCTCACTTTAATTTTATGAGACCCCTAAATTAAATTTACAAAATGACTTCAAAAACATACAAAATGACAGAAATTTACACTAGACAACATAGACAAACTGACTCCAAAAACACAAAATGGCAAAAAAAAAACTGCAACACAAAATTAAAGTAAACTTACAGAATGACAACAAAAACACAGAAATTGAAAGGGGGGTATCATGTCTTTTTCAGGCACATAGTACCATTCTATAGCATACTCAAATAACTATGCTGCCCAATTATAAATTAATAAATATAAAAAATAAACTTAAAATAAATTTCCCTCTGTAGCACACGATTCACACTTCAATTTTGCTTCTGTCTCTTTAAAAAACTCCAAGCTTGTCTGACACGCCCATGAACACTCCCCCTTCAGTACTCATACAAACATGCATGGATATTGTTTACTTCTGTTTTTCTGTGCGCTGTATTTGGATACTTTTCACATTTCTACATTGCTACAATACATTAGAGTGATTATCAAAGTGAGGAATGCTAACGTACAGATGGAGATATCCCCCCTGTTACTGACACACACGCACACACACACACACACACGAGCACACACACACGCTTACCTGTGCTGCTGCTGCTGGTGCTATGGTCCAGAATTGGGATCGCATTGTGTCTGTGTGCTTATTAATCCACTTTCAAATAAGCTCTTGTTTTAAAGCAGTCATCCTAAAAGGCAGGCTGTTCCTACGATGAGCAGAGTAAACTGATCAACACGCAGTTATCTCTGCTGTGACTGCAGCTGTTTTGACAGAGCTGGAAGCGGGGGAGGGGTACAAGTTTTATTTACATTTTTATTTTTTATTTATTTTAATGCATAAATTCATGAGTACAGACAACATAAGCCATGGGTTTCTTACAAAAGTATTTAAAATAAGTAAATTAAAAGCTAAATCTGCAGAGGCGGGTGCTGTGGGCTGAACTAAGGAAGAGAACATAGGAGGGGAAGGGGCTCTGCTGTGGAGCGGTGGGCGGTAACTTGGCTGGTGACGAATGGTCCAACGTGTCTCTAGGAGGTGGGGGCGTTCCTAGGAGGACTCAGGCGTATTTACACCTAAAATGGCTGCCGTCAGAGTTTTTAAAGATTACTCAAACATACAGTACATGAATGAATCAAGGCAACACTCCTGGTATGTTTTTAATGAGGGAATGACATATTAACATGATATAAATCTTGAAAAAGTCAATTTTGCATAATACCCCCCCTTTGAATACACAAAAATGTCTCCAAAATTACAAAATGACAACAAAAACACAAAGCCACAGTAAAAAACAGCAACAAAAAGTGCAAAATGAGAGAAAAATACATAAAATACAGAATCACACAAAACAATGAATTACACTAAAAAACATGAAATGACATCAAAAATGCACAAAATCATTGTTCTTCTCTGTATTAATGCACGGAATGACCAATTTTGTAAATGCTGACAAGAATTGTTGATAATGTGGCCCACAAAATCACAGTTTTGTGGCCCCGCTGTGATGGAGTTGCCCATCTCTGCTTTAGAGGCATGCCAGGGAAAACCCATAAAACCCTTAAGGTGCTTGAAAAAGAGGGCTCCCGATATGACATTTAAACTTTAACTAAGGAGAAAAATAAAAAATAATATAAAGCCAGGACAAAATAAAGGAACGTCAACTCAAGACAGCACAACTTTGAAAAGGAGGAGAAAATGGGAGAAAGAATAAATTTGACATCAAAATCAAAAGTCAAGCAAAAAATAAAGAAAATAAAAATAGCGGAACAAAAAGCAACCATTGTACTAACCTCACTAAAATGAAAACATTCCAATTTTATAAATGAATATTAATGCTTTAAAGAATAAATAATTTAAAAATAATGTGAACATATTTATTTAGCACTGGCATTCCATCAATGCACAATATAAAATAAAATTAAATATTTAACTTGACCCCACTCATATATCAAATTATAATGTACAGGCCTATAACTGACTGGGCTGCTGAAAGAGAATCAATTAAATATGTTCTCATAAAAACACAAAGTGCATTTAAATTCTTGATGAAGAGCAACTTCTCTGCTTTATCTAGTGACTGTGAGCTCTGCTCTACTTTCTTGTGCATTTATTGCAACGTGCATCATTTCTTGTGCATGCTGCTTTATTCCCATCAAAGTAATATTTATATGACCAAGTAAGAGGATCTCTGTGAAACATGTGGTCCGTGTTAAAAGAGCATAGGGCAGGATTTGTGAAAAAAATAAACATTAATTTTAAGTTTTTCAATGCTAACAGTTGATGAAGCGCTCACAACCAAAAACAATGAGCCCACACACATTTCTCCCTATTGCCTTGAACAGACTCTGTGTTACATTTTGTACTCCTGTTCTGGGTGCAAATTTCTTGCGCAGTTCTGAAGACGTGAAGTCCAATGAAGCTGATGGTGACATCAAATGACACTGGTGCGCGTTCTCGACGGCTTAGAAAGGCGTCCCACTACCGGAAATAAAGAAGAATGAGAAGACGACGACTTGGGGACTGAAAGTAGACAGGCAGGGTGGACTAAACTACTGTTTGGTTCCACAGATGCGTGCAGAGGCATGTGCACAGGTCTTGAAGTAAACAGTCACATGAACGGCGGGTAAATAAATAACCGTCGATCAGTTGGAGCGCGGATCAGGCCGCATTTTCTCGTCCAAGTCCGTCCCAACTGTGAAAACCTAATTTTTTTCTCAAAGAAATTACATATTTCCGTTTGTTTTAGTGGTAAGCCCTAACAAACAACTCATATGTCAACATCAGATCAGACATTCAGAGATATGATGGGCTGTTTCCACACGCTGGGTCCACGTGCAGAAACAGCACTGGAACGAACATCATGGAGTTCGTTCCAGCAAGAACAAACTCCATGATGACAGCTCTGCTTTGATAGAAATTCACTTCAACAAGCTAAAGTTCTGTTTCGTCTGGATGCGTGCACAGCTTACAGTCACAAACAGGAGACAACATACTCACCATGGCAGAAGCACCGGGTCCGAACGGCGATTCTGCCGCAGCGTCGTTGTCAGTGGCATCACTAATTTTGCTCAAAAAACCAAACTCCAAAAGTCCGATTTTGTACTATTTTAAAAGAGGCTGAGATGGTAAATCAATAGGAGATCCACTGTGCAGGCGCTTCCACTAGCTATAGAAGCCAAATGAGGGAACACATCCAACCTCATAAAACACCAGTGACACCACCCAGAAAATGCATACAAATATAGTTTTCATAGGGAATCAGTTCCTGTTTATTGTATTTTGTCACCTATGGTTTATTATGTTGGAGAAGAATAGATTTTTTTTAAAGACAGTGGATTTGTTGTCCTAAGTTAATTATTTATATTTGTTAAACATAAATTGATGTGCAAAGAAAACTGAATGACTATTTTTTAAGCCATATAAATTCTAACTTCATTTATTTGTTTTTCATTGCTTATTTGCTTTTGTTCAAGTACTCTTATCATGCTCCAAACAACACTATAAGTAATTAATAACTATTTCTAAGTTGTACAAATACATTGTTGTTCATAATAATAATAATAATAATAATGATAATAATAATAAGTTTCAGTGTTGTAATATTATCTGAAACCGTGATAGTTTGTCTGGTATAGTATCGTGATTACTCATTTTGGTATCGTGACAACTCTAGTGGTGTCACTATGAAGTCTGATTTCTGGATCCTGCCCTATGCTCTTTTAAGCGAGGGCTACACGCAACTACAGTGTCAACGTGACACAGAAATATAAATCACACTTATGTACCCTGTCTCAAACACTGCTCAGAAAACGCTTTAGTGCTCAGATGTATTAAATACCGGGAGTCCATGGAAAAGTTGGTTAGTTGTCAGACAAGCGGTCCCTCACCATGGTGTTTGT
Organism: Gouania willdenowi; assembly: GCF_900634775.1. Lineage (NCBI taxonomy): Eukaryota > Metazoa > Chordata > Actinopteri > Blenniiformes > Gobiesocidae > Gouania > Gouania willdenowi. Next base: position 1,200,649 of record NW_021145219.1, on the reverse strand, counting down.
TTGCGTCATCAAAACCTCCTGTTTTGGTCGGTTTGTTTTGGTGAGAGAAGCCGTGCCTGCATACCTGCACCCACCCATATATTTAAAACTTTGTATTTATTACAATTCAAAGCAAACAAGACATTTAATGCCAAGAAAGGCAGTTTCCCTATTTTCATTCGATGATTTGCTCTTGAATGAAACCCACTCCTCGTTTTTCTGTCAAGACACCAGTTGCTTTGACGGCCCTGCACGCTCCACAACCTGAAAGTACAATAAAACATGGTTAAAGTTATAAAATATTAGTTTTTCAAAGTAACATTGCACTATTTGCACTTTTAAAGCGACAACTTTAATACCACATTTTTGGAAGCTATTCTTAGAATTGCTCTTAACATTAACATCAAGTCATTAGTGATAACTTGTATGAAAAATATGCTACACTTTTATTAACACATCTGACAGGCTTTATTGACTGGCTTCTTTAGGAGTACATTTGTGCACATGGCCGGCCCAGCCTACACGCAGACGAAGCGGCTGCTTAGGACCCCCTGGCCACTAGAGGGCCCCCAACCTGGCAACCCCACTTGCATATACTGGTACTGATGACTGCAGGGCGCTGTTCCAGTAATCTATCTAGTCATGCATTTGTTTGTAATTACAATCGCCAACTACTCTTAAACATGTTCATAAATGATTCCTTACCGCTTTAGCAATGAAAGAATATCTGTAATATTATGTGAATATCTGTGAAAGTCACATTTTTGTATCAGTTCTATCTGCTAGCATAGCATCTCTTCTTCACTCAGGAATGACAGAAAATGACAAGAGTGAGACTTAAGCGACATGATGCGTTCCAGTGAAAAAAATGTAGCCTTTTTTAACATCGCTTTGGCCTGTTTTAATGTTGATTTATATAAGGTATAAATCATCAGACTGATGTCCTCACCTCCGTGCCAGCGGCTCTCCCTGCGCTGTGGCCTTGTAATGCTAATTTTAATTACAGACATGCATTTAGGTGCATTTCCTAATTAATACAATATGTACTAGCGCAGACATAGGCAACTGGTAGCTCGGGGGCCAAATGTGGCCCTTGGTCTAATGTTATGCAGCCCCCGAAGTAAATATACAAAATGACAGAAAAATACACAAAACAAGAGCAAGATAACACAAAAGATTACAAAGAATTACAACATTGCAGGAAAATACAGTAAAAGACAAGAGGAAAACACAGAAAATACTCCAAAAACACACAAAACTACTACAAAAATGAGCAAAAAGCAACAGTAATACACACAATTACTCAGAAAATATATAACATTACAGTAAATGATAACAAAAGTACACAAAAAGATAGAAATACACAAAAATTACTCAGAAAATGCAAAATGACAGCACAAATACACAATATGACTGGAAATAAACATATTTTACAGGAAAAATACACAAAAAGACAACAGCAATGCACAAAATGTCTGACAACGAGTAAGACAACAACAAACATACACAGAATGACAGAAAGTCACAACATTACAATAAAAACTCTTTGTTCTTTCCTGTATTAATGCTCAGATTGCTCATTATTCTAAATGCGGCATTAATGTTGATCATGTGACCCTCCGAGCAAACCAACTCATTTTTGTGGCCCCACTATGAAAGAATTTGCCAATATATTTGTACAAGTTATAAATACTTATGCGCCAAACAGCACTTTAAATAATGAATGATAAGAGTACATGTACAAAAACATATAAGCAATTAAAAACAAACAAAAGTTAGAATATATATGGTTGAAATTAAATAATCATTCAGTTTCCTTTGCACATTTAACTATATGAATAATCAACTTAGGACAACAAATCCACTGTCTTTTTAAAAAATCTATTTGACAATCATGTTTCTTCTCCAACATAATAAACCATAGAGGACAAAATACAATAAACAGGAACTGATTCCCTGTGAAAACTATATTTTATGCATTTTGTAGGTGCTTTATACTTTGACATCCTTTAACTAATATTAGCCTAATAAGAACATAAACAGGGCATACTAACCTGTTATTAGATATAAATGTGTGTGACGACACGGCAGGTGTTTTATGAGGTTAGACTTGTTCCCTCCTTTGGCTCTTATAGCTTGATGGAAGCGCCTCTTTACCTTGTTTAAAGGCAAAATAGTTCCAAATGTGACTTGTAGTTTGTTTTTTGAGCAAAATTAGTGATGCCACCTACAGTCGACGCCGTGGCAAACTTGTCGCTCGGGTCCGGTGCTTCAGCCATGGTGAGTGTGTTGACTAGTGTTTGTGACGGTGTGAGTGTCTGGGTGAGACAGAACTTTAGGTTGTTTGTTTTGAACTGTAATTCTATTGAATTGGAGCTGTCTTTGTTCAGCACGTATTCATGTATGTAGTTCAGCCAACAGAAACACAGGAACAGTTAATCAGCTAACAGACGGGTGGAACCAGCGTGGGGAAGCAGCCTATCATATCCCCGGACGTCACCAGTAACCAGCAAACAGCCAATCATTCAGCAGCTGTGTTTGGTTGCAGTGGTTGCCATGTTGGTTTGTTTTCAAGTGAGTAGCAGTGAGCGTAAATAGAAACCGGGATAACAGTAGAGGCAGTCGCTATGACGAGGACGACTGGGATTGGTTATCTCGGTCACTCAATTAGAGTTAATCAAACTATGGCAAGGACCAAAGTTTATTATTGTAAAAAAAATAGAGTATTGAATGGGGAAATATATGCGTGAGAAATGTCAAGTGTGGCGTGTGGTGTGAGAATGGGTCAAATTGTGTGACTGTCACACTCAAAGGGTGACGCTTGGCAGCTCTGTCACTGCATAATAGCTGCATGCCAACCGACCACTGGGTTACCAGCGCCCTCTGCTGATCGAAAACAAATATCTGATGTAAAGAGAGTACACTGACTAAAATGGAATATCTATTATGAAACAATTATTAGCTTTCATGTTTTTCATGTTGTAGGCTTGTCAATCACTAGAGCTTCTGAGTTTCCTGCTTTTACCCCTTGGCCATGTTTGCACTTTTTGTTATGTTAACTATGACCAGCAATGGCACAAGAATGCCAAACAGGTTTAGCAATAATAAGTATTAACCATCAGGTAGGAAAAAGATAACTTACAATGATGTCATGAATGACTTTTCATCTCAGAAATCACAAGTTTTCCTCAAGTCATTTCAAATAAATAGCCTCAAGTCCGAGTCAAGTCTAAAGTCAAGTCGCGTCTTTTCAGATAACTATTCAATTCTCATTATTAATTAAGTCTCTTTTTTTCCCTTTTATTTATTATTATTGTGCTTTTTTAAATTTTCCTGTAATTTTTTCTTTTTTTTTTACTTTGAGGGCCACACAGGATTAGACCGAGTGGCCTCCAGGACATCTGTTGCACATGTCTGTACTTAAGTAACAAATCTAAAGTTTCTCAATAATATTCTGGTTTTCTTGCCTTTCCTCAGTCCTGATTAATGCAGAACAAATGTTCCAATGTTTCTATAACTCTTCCCTCTGTCTTTCAGTGATTAGCTCCAGCTAACCATGAGCTCCCATGTGACACAGTCTGAGGAACGTAGCGTGTCGTCGCTGATTTCATGCTGCTTCAAAAAAAATGACCAAAGAGAAATCACTCACATGCAGCACGTCAACGCCATGGAGCCCAGCACGCCCATGCCTCCTGCTCACGAGCTCGACGCCATGTTCACAGAGCTGGTGGTGTGTGTTCACACAGTTTGCACACTCTGGTCCTGATGCTGGGTTAGATCTATATTTCACTCATTGTCTTCACCCTTTTTCCCAGGATGAGTTGGACCTCACAGAGGAAAATAGGAACACCATGTTTGCTCTGCCAGCGGAAAAAAAGTGGCAGCTGTACTGTAGTAAGAAAATGGTAAATTCCTCAATTAAGTTTTACACACACACACACACACACACACACACACACACACACACACACACACACACACACACACACACACACACACACACACACACACACACACACACACACACACAACCAACGTTTGATTAGATCAGTGGTTCCCAAAGTTTTTTGGCCCCTTTCTCTTATTTTTGAATCCAAGTCCCCCCTTGGTCCGACTTCAACATTTTGCTTAGAAAATTATTCAAAAACAACAATAGAGCATAATGATGGAATGAACGAGTGATAACACGTTTTAAAGATTCTCATTTTGTAGATATAATGGGTACGGAAAGTATTCAGACCCTTTTAGATTTTTCACTCTTTGCTATGTTGCACCCATTTCCTAGAATAATTGAAGTTATTCTTTTGTTCCTGGCTAATGTACACACTGCCCCCCTGTTTGACAGAAAAAAACAGACATGTAGAGCTTTTTTAGAATTTATTAACAAATAAAAACTGAATATTATATATTCGTTTTCAGACCCTTTTCTCAGTATTGAGTAGAAGTACCCTTTTGGGATATTACAGCCATGAGTCTTCTTTTCACACCTGGATCGGGGGATCCTCTGCTATTCCTCCTTACGGATCCCCACCAGTTCCATTAGGTTGGATGGTGAGCGGTGATGGACAGCTATTTTAAGGTCTCTCCAGGAATGTTCAATTGCGTTTAAGTCAGGACTCTGACTAGGCCAGGGAGGAGAGGCTCAAGGTAGGAAATAGAAAGGGTGGGGAAGAATAGATTATTTTACAGTGAGGGTGAGATGTGAAGTTGTAGAACATATTGTGCTTATTATGTTGTGTAATCAAGCCAGCTTCACACTTGTCACTACAAGTGTGAAGCTTAGCTATAAAGGTGGTGGCTGTGGACAGGGGGAATGAGTGAGTGGTATTTGGGATTAACGTGTCTAAAGTTAAGCCCAGTATGCGTTTTATCCCACATCCCAAGGCGTGCCAGTGCTTCGTAGACCAGTATATGTGCAAAAACTGCTACCGCAAACCCAGGAACTGCCCCGCGCCCGCAGATGCAGCCAGGCCAGCAGAAATAGCGGGGGTCAGGGAGCCCCGGGTCACCCCCCCACAGCCGAGCAGCCCCCCAGACTCCCCCAAGATCCCAGGCCGAGAAGCAGCCACCGCCCCCCACACACACATCCGAGGAAGCCCCAAGCAGCCGACGCCCAGCGCATCCCGCCACCAACCCCAACCCCCAACCCCAAGGCCCCCCGCCAGCATCCCGCCTCCCCCACCCACCCACACCCAAGCACCCAACCCCCCGAGGGAAGCCCCAGAGAGCCCCGCGCCCGAGACCCTAGCAGAGGAGCCAAGGCCCACGCCCAGCAGACAGCCTTAGCCGCTCCAAATGGGCAGCGGGCGGACGCCCGCCGGTGGGCCCAGAGCCAGCAGGGACTGGACCCCAGGTCAGAAGGACCCGGAAGAAAAGCAGCACCGAGAGCAGTGCTCCCAGGGACGACGACCATGCCCATAGTCGCCGAGGGCACCAAAGGGATGCTGCAAGTCGCCCCGCCGGCCCCCAGGCGCACCGATCGAGCACCCCGGAGCGCGCCAGATCTCCTTTCCTTGATTCCACTGAAGTGATGAGCCTAGACAGCCCCCCCCACCAAAGGGCCCAGCCACACCGCAGAGCCCGGCTCGCAGGGCGCCGCCCAAGCCGGGGACACCCGTTGCCGCACCCGCAGACATGGTAGGGCGCGGCCCGCAACCTCCCCACCCCGGAAGACCCACGCTAGGACAGCAGGCCTGGCCAGCCAGCCGGCCAGGCCCGCCGCACCCTAAGGGCACCACTGCAGGACAAGGGACCCCCAAGGGCGAGCCCACCCACCCCAGCCCACAAACCGGCCAAAGCCCAGCAAGACTACACAGCCCCAGACGGCGCAAGAACAGCAGCCCAGGACCCACCCGCCAGCCCGCAGATAGCAGGACAGACCTACCAAGCGGCCGATACCGACCTCAACCACTGGAACAGCTAGAGATGCCCCCCAGCAAAGAGTACCACCCCGGAGCGCCAAGCAATCTCGCCCCAACCCTGGCGTAGACGTTATCACACCCCACACCGGCGCGCCAGGCCACCACAAGGCGCCCCCCCAAGGCAACCAGGAGACGAGACAAGCACCAAACCCAACTCGTAGGGAAGGGGCACCGCCCGGAGAGGCCCTGCAAAGAGAGCCCCCAGCAACTTTTGCCAATTTGGATACAGAATGTCGGTATATTGATACCGTACGGATAGCCACTGCCTTATTTCTTTGCCAGTGTCTGTTTTACCTCAGTGGATGGGGCCTCCAAACCTGGAATATTTAAGGGCGTAACAAGTTAATGATGATCAAATTCAGTCACAGTGACTTAGCGTTTAGCACGTCAGCCTCACAGCAAGAAGGTCCTAGATTCAAGCCTTGAGGTGGACCCTTGGATGCTTTCTGTGTGGAGTTTGCATGTTCTCCCCGTGCTGCTTTGCCTCTAAGTACTCTGACTTCCTCCCACAATCCAAAAACATGACTTTAAGGTGGATTGGAGTCTCTAAATTGGGTGTATCTTCGTCTAACGCCCCGTGTAAGCTGGAGATAGGCACCAGCAGACCCCTGCGACACTGAAATAGGACAAAGTGGGTCTGACAATGATTGGATGGATGATCACAAGAAATTGACAGCACTTGAGTTACTCGGACTGGGGCTGCCCGGACTCGGGATTTTTTCTCAAGACCGTTCGAGACCAGCACTAATTCCTGCTATTTTTAAACTTTTTTATAATGTGAAGAAATGGGATAAAACAATTTTTCCACCCCCGTATAATGACCTTCCTTAATGTGACTGAGTGACGTGTGTGTGTGTGTGTGTGTGTGTGTGTGTGTGTGTGTGTGTGTGTGTGTGTGTGTGTGTGTGTGTGTGTGTGTGAGTGTGTGTGTGTGTGTGTCTGGCTACGGTGTCAGTTTGGACCGCGGAGAGCAAGGGAGATATGAACTAATCACCGGTAAAAATCCCTGTAAAACAATCACCATGAATAAATTTGATCTCCCTGGTAAAGATAGTAGCTCTAACAACTGGTAAAATTGGTAACTGGTAAAACTGTGAATGCAGAACGTGGACGCACTTACTCCGCCTCTGGGTCCTAGTGCGAGCCTTGTGTCCTTGTGTGTCCGTGTGAAAGTCCGCATGTTTATGCCTCTGTCCATCCACTCTTTTCATTATATTCATGTCTTTTAAGGCTTTTATTATATAGTGTCGGCTGTAGTTCGGGCCGCCGCCATCTTGGTTTATGTCGTCACCAGCGCGTCATCAACGCAAATCGCACAAGCCCAGAATGACTTAAATAACTGTAAAGAGGTCTTATATTAGTCTATTTTCTTTTTAAAGTGGTGTTTTTTTGTGGCTTTAGACTCCAATTACATTTATGTATATAATATGTTCCCCACAATATAAACAGGTTCACAATATAATTGTTTTTTGTAGTTTCTGTTTCCACTGTATCCAGAATAATAATAATAATTCTCAACAAGAACTATTGATTGATTTGTCACATGACTGTTCCAGGGTTTGAGTTTGTTTTATTTAGTTTCACGTCAGTGCAGAGAGGACTGGATGGCGGTCGAGGGGGGTTGCCTCGGCGGCCCGGTCCGCGTCCACAGCTTCTGGTTGTTGGGACATGGAATGTCACCTCGCTGGGGGGAAGGAGCCTGAGCTTGTGCGTAAGGTTGAGAGGTACCGGCTAGATATAGTCGGGCTCACCTCCACGCACAGCTTGGGCTCTGGATCCCAACTCCTGGAAAGAGGCTGGACGCTCCACTTCTCTGGCGTTGATCACGGGGAGAGGCGGCGGGCTGGGTTGGGCTTGCTTATTGCCCCCCAGCTCAGCCGCCACGTGTTGGAGTTTACCCCAGTGAACGAGAGGATCACGTCCCTACGCCTTCGGGTTGGGGACAGATCTCTCACCGTTGTTTCGGCCTACGGGCCCAACATCAGCGCAGAGTACCAGGCCTTCTTGGAGTCCCTGGGAAGGGTACTAGATGGTGTCCTGACTGGGGACTCCATTGTTCTACTGGGGGACTTCAACGCCCACGTGGGCCGCGACAGTGGGACCTAGACAGGGGTGATTGTGAAGAACGGCCTCCCCGATCTGAACCCGAGTGGTGTTTTGTTATTGGACTTCTGTGCTAGCTACAGTTTGTCCATAATTAACACCATGCTCGAGCACAAGGATGCTCATAAGTGCACGTGGCACCAGGACACTCTTGGCCGGAGGTCGATGATCGACTTTGTAGTTGTATCACCTGATCTCCGGCCACGTGTCTCGGACACTCGGGTGAAGAGAGGGGCTGAGCTGTCAACCGATCACCACCTGGTGGTGAGCTGGATCTGCTGGCAAGGGAGGAAGCCGGTCAGACCTGGCAGGCCCAAACGTGTGGTGAGGGTCTGTTGGGAACGTCTGGTGGATCCCTCTGTCAGTGGGGTCTTCAACTCCCACCTCCGGATGAGCTTCTCCCAGATCCCGAGGGAGGTCGGAGACATGGAATCCGAGTGAACCATGTTCTCCTCCTCCATTGTCGATGCGGCCATTCGCAGCTGTAGCCGTAAAGTCTCTGGTGCCTGTCACGGCGGCAATCCCCGAACCCGTTGGTGGAGCCCGGAAGTAAGGGATGCCGTTAAGCTGAAGAAGGAGACCTACCTGGCCCTCTTGGCTGGTAGGACTCCAGAGGCAGCCGAGAGGTACCGGCAGGCCAAGCGTGCTGCAGCCCGCGCGGTCGCAGAGGCAAAAACTCGGGTCTGGGAGGAGTTCGGAGAAGCCATGGAGGAGGACTATCGGTCGACCTCAAAGAGATTTGGCAAAGCTCCTCAGGGGCAGGGCTCCGGGGGTGGATGAGATTCGTCCTGAGTACCTTAAGTCTCTGGATGTTGTAGGACTGTTTTGGTTGACACGTCTCTGCAACATCGCGTGGCAGTTGGGGACAGTGCCTCTGGATTGGCAGACCGGGGTGGTGGTCCTTCTCTTTAAGAAGGGGGATCGGAGTGTTGTGCTCCAATTACAGAGGGATCACACTCCTCAGCCTCCCCGGCAAGGTCTACTCCAGGGTGCTGGAGAGGAGGATCCGGCCGATAGTCGAACCTCGGATTCAGGAGGAACAATGTGGTTTTCGTCCCGGTCGCGGCACACTGGACCAGCTCTATACCCTTCATCGGGTGCTCGAGGGTTCGTGGGAGTTCGCCCAACCAGTCCACATGTGCTTTGTGGATCTGGAGAAGGCGTTCGACCGTGTCTTTTGTGGTGCCCTGTGGGGGGTGCTGTGGGAGTATGGGGTCCGGGGCCCTTTGCTAAGGGCTGTCCGTTCCCTGAATGACCGCAGCAGGAGTCTGGTTTGCATTGCTGGCAGTAAGTCAGACCTGTTTCCAGTGCATGTTGGTCTCTGCCAGGGCTGTCCTTTGTCACCGGTTCTGTTCATTACTTTTATGGACAGAATTTCTAGGTGCAGCCAGGGACCGGAGGGGGTCCGATTTGGGAACCTCAGGATTTCATCTCTGCTATTTGCAGATGATGTTGTTCTGTAGGCTTCCTCAAATCAGGACCTTCAGCGTGCACTGGGGTGGTTTGCAGCTGAATGTGAAACGGCCGGGATGAGGATCAGCACCTCCAAATCTGAGGCCATGGTTCTCCACCGGAAAAAGGTGGCTTCCCCTCTCTGGGTCGGTGGAGAGTCCTTACCTCAAGTGGAGGAGTTCAAGTATCTCGGGGTCTTGTTCACTAGTGAGGGTAGGATGGAGCGTGCGGAATGAGCATTGATGCGGTCGCTGTATCGGACTGTTGTGGTGAAGAGGGAGCTGAGTTGGGGGTCAAAGCTCTCAATTTACCGATCGATCTACGTTCCTACCCTCACCTATGGTCATGAGATTTGGGTAATTACCGAAAGGACAAGATTGCGGATACAGGCGGCCGAAATGAGTTTCCTTCGCAGAGTGGCTGGGCGCAACCTTTGTGATAGAGTGAGAAGCTCAGTCACTCGGGAGGAGCTCGGAGTAGAGTCGCTGCTCCTTCACGTTGAAAGGAGCCAGCTGAGGTGGATCGGGCATTTGTTTCGGATGCCTCCTGGTCGCCTCCCTCGGGAGGTGTTTCAGGCATGTCTTATTGGGAAGAGGCCTTGTGGTAGGCCCAGGACACGCTGGAGGGACTATGTCTCTGAGCTGGCCTGGTGTCGCCTCGGGGTCCCCCCAGAACAGCTGGAGGAGGTGTGTGTGGATCGGGAGGTCTGGGCATCTCTGCTGAGACTGCTGCCTCCGCGACCCGGTCCCAGATAAAAGCGGAAGAAAATGGATGGATGGATGGATGGATAGTTTCACATCTACCTGTAGCTCTTTGCTTTTTAGACTACTGACAACTTGTTTGTAGTTTTATTTCAGAAACTTTCACTTTTACAGTAACAGCTGGAAACCTTTGTTAATTGAATATCCTACATTACACCAACCAAATTAAACTATATCAACTAAGTGAATAAATAAAAATGGCCTGTGTAAAGGCTTTTTCAAATTAAAAAATGATCTTGTGAAATCTGTGACCTGTTGACCTGCACAACTCAAAGAATCTGAATCGAGAATCATTATTTCTTGGCACAAATGCTTTTAAACACTTGCTGTACATTCAGCTGACATAAAAATCTTGTTTTCAAATATGTAGAATAATTGTGAATTTATCAGTAGGAGTTAGGGATGTAACGATTAATCGTAAGGCAGTTAAAAATCGATTCATAGGTATCACGGTTGATATCAATTTTCTGAAAATTGAATCGCAGTACTTTTTTTATCCACAAGTGTAGGCGGCGGGCGGAGTCTGCTAATACTTTCTTTCTGGCCGCCTTCTACTGTTAAACGTGTTCATAAATGATTCCGTACCCCTTTAGCACCAAAAGAATATCTGTAATATTACTTGAATATCTGTAAAAGTCACATTTTTCTATTCAAGATTTATTTTTAGTTAAATTGCATTGTTTTGAATAGTTTATCAAGGGATTCTTTTGACAATGAAAAATAAAAGGAAAATAACACAGTATTTTGTCTACAGTCCCAATTTGTAAAATAAATCGTGAGAGAATCGTATCGTGAACCCAGTATCGTGAATTGAATTGTATCGGGAGTTGAGTGAATCGTTACATCCCTAGTAGGAGTAGAAGTTTTAATGTTTTTGTTAATTTTTTGCAGGCATCTTTTTTGTCTGTCAAATGTATTTAAAATAAACTAAAATTAAAGAGAGAATGTTATTTAACTGTCGAATGTTGTCTTAATTTTCTTTATTTATATATCTTTTTTTAAATTGAAAAAAAAATGTTTATGGTCCTGGTCTTGGTCTTGACTCAGCCTCGGGTCCCGAAAGTCTTGGTCTTGTCTTGGTCTCGGTGCATTCTGGTCTTGGGCAAGTCTTGGTCTCGGATAGTGTGGTCTTGAACACAGCACTATAAGTCTCACAGCAGAGGGTCTAAGAACTTATGAATAAGTTCTATTTTAGTTTTTCTTTGTCAATTCATTTTCAAAAAGGTCTATATGTCTTTTTTTGTCAAACTGGGGGAGCTGTGTGTACATTACTCAGGGAAATAAAAAGATCACTTCAAGTATTCTAGCAAATGGCTGCAATATAACAAAGAGGGAAAAATCTAAAAGGGTCTGAATACTTTCCGTATCCACTGTAAGAAAGAAACAGTATTTAGTGCAGTGACCCCATTTTGATATCAAGAATTTCTGGTGACCCCATTCATTTTTGATTATGTTTGAGGTCAGATATATATATATATATATATTTTTTTTTTACTGCATTATAGTTGAACTAGATTTATATTTTTCACATAATGAAAGTAAAGAAATACAGTTGTTTAAGATTGTGTGTTATTTTAACTTTTCTATAGTTTTTATCATTTCTGATCATCTCATGCCTGGGGTAGGACCAACACTGATACTTTATTTGTTAGTTTTCCACCCTCTCTCTCTCTCTCTCTCTCTCTCTCTCTCTCTCTCTCTCTCTCTCTCTCTCTCTCAAGTACCTCCTGTAGTGCCATTACATACCCCTAGGGGGACACGTACCCCCATTTGAGAAACACTGGATTAGATGACACTTTCTCCCAGAGTTTGACAATATTATAACACTGTATGACACGTAAGCTGTTGAACAACTTTCTTTAATTTATTTAATCTCGAGTCTGCATCTTTAAAAGCTAAAGACCAAGTCAAAAACCTTGGTGTTCTGATTGACTCAGATCTGACATTCAGCAGTCAGATCAATCACAAAAACAGCCTTCTACCACCTAAAGAACGTCTCTAGAGTGAAAGGTTGAATGACTCAGAAAGATCAGGAGAAACTGGTCCATGCTTTTATCTCCAGCAGACTGGACTATTGTAATGGTCTTCTGACAGGAATCCCCCAAAAGAGCATCAAACAGCTACAGCTGGTTCAGAACGCTGCAGCTCTGGTCTTAACCAGAACAAAGAGGTCAGAGCACATTACTCCAGTTTTAAAGTCTTTACACTGGCTCCCAGTCAGCCTCAGAATAGACTTTAAAGTTCTGCTGCTGGTTTATAAATCTGTGAATGGGTTTGGTCCAGAATACATCAGTGACATGTTAGTCAGGTATGAACCCAGCAGGTCTCTCAGATCTATGGACACAGGTCAGATAGTGGAGCCCAGAGCTCACAGTAAACATGGTGATGCTGCTTTTAGTTGTTATGCTGCAAAGAAGTGGAACAAACTGCCAGCAGAGCTGAAGTCAGCATCTAATGTGAACATTTTTAAATCAGTTAAAGGAACTTTTTTTCTCTACTGCATATGATTGAGAGAGAGATTTTTAATCACGTTACTGCTGATTTTAATGTTTTTACTGGTGGTTTTAATGTTCTTGATTTTTTTGTTTTTGTTTGATGTTTTCTGTTGTCCTTTAAGAGGGAACCTTTTCTGTTCCACAAAGATCACTTCTTCTTTCTCTTTTTGTTCTTTAGTGTTCCAAAGTTCAGCTCTCTCTTTGTTTATTTCAGGAGGCCGAGGAGGATAAAGGAGCATTGGGAGATCCACAGTTCTATATCGATCAGCTCAGAGTCATGGCTGCCGTGAGTGATGCTCAATCCTATTAGCCACATGTCGCCCTCACAAAAATCACAGGAACATACACAAAAGAACAACAAAAGTCCAGAAAACGAGTAAAGAACACATACAAAATAACATGCAATTATAGAAAAAGACAATAACAACAAAAAGATAAAAAGAAAAACAGTGAGGAACAACAATAATTAATTAAAAACATAAAATGACAGGAAAGTATAGAAAATGACAACAAAAAAGCACAGAAATGACTCCAAAAACATACATAAATCACAGAAACATACATTAAGGACAAAAACAATTACACAGAAATGACACTAAAACACAAAAAAGACAAGAATACACAAAAAAACTAATAAGAAAAAACCTCACAAAATTATAGAAAAGTACAAAAAAACCAACATAAATTTGAAAAAAGGATTAAAAACACAAAAAATGACTCGGAAATACAGAAAAGGACAAAGAAATACACCAAAATTACTCCAAAAGCACACAAAAAACTGAAAGAAGACAAAAGGACAACAAAACTACAAAAAAAAGCGAGAAAAAAAAAAGGAAAAAAAAAACCCTCACAAACTTATAGAAAAGTAAAAAATAATCAACATTAATCTTAAAAAAAATTACAAACACACAAAATGACACAGAAATACACAAAAAGACAACAAAAATAGACAAAAATGACTAAAAAAACAAGAATACCTTAAAATAAATAACCAAAATGAATCTAAAAACACAGAAAATGACAGAAAAATGCTCCAACGTAAAAATCAAGGACAAAAAAACTAAACAAAAACAAACTCTGCTCAAAAACCAACATGACTTCCAACATGTGTAAGGTTTGATTATTGTCACTGTGGAAAACATTTGGATTACCTAAATACTAACAAGTAAAACCCCAGAGTTTCTTTTTTACAAATATATTTCAGATATAAATGAAAAAGAAAAAGTTTGATGTGTTTGAAATCCTGCCTTCAGTATAAAGCTGAATATTGTCTTTGTCCTTGTTAGAGGACGACTTTGCAGGCGACGGTGGATGAAGACAATCAGGGAAGAAACAGAATAGTTCAAGGTTTGAAAACAGCCCTGAGGACACAGCCAATGAGGTACAACACTTTCTCCTTTACACTGCATTTATTCTCATTTTCATTTATTTGTTTTTTCGAGACAAGAAAAACCCCCAAAATGGAACAAAAAAAACTGTTGTGTACAAGGAAACTCCAACAGAGAAATCAGTGATGTTTAAAATAATGTATACAATTTATGTACACTTATAATTACGATAAAATGTTTGCTTAAAAAGGAGTGGGAAGAAGAAAGACTTATTGAAACCCACCCCCATTTTTTAAAGGTCCAGTATGCTATTTTTCATCCATCTTCATTTGTTCTAAGAACCCCAACAACATAGTATTTGAGGTTCATTTTCCCAAACTCACCTGTTTTCCAGAGTCATTTTTATGACGCTTCTAAAAACAGGCTGGGGCCTTTGTGCATATGCACGAGTGGTCGTGTCTGTAGACGCAGACTTCATGCCTCGCTCTTGATGAGGGTGATCAGTGATCACATAGCAATTTTATTTTGCTATCCACACTCTCTTATTATTTTTTCTGCCAAAAAAAAAATACGCGGAGTTTGCGGGGGACCCCCTATTGGTCAAAAGTTTTCATTACAGTTTTTCCAATTTTTTATATCAATCAATCTCAATCAATCAATCTTTATTTGTATAGCGCCAAATCATAACCAATGGTATCTCAAGACACTTTACAGTAGAGCAGTCTTAAGGACGGACTCTTCATTTTATGGATACACACATATGCATATATACGTATATACACATACATATGTATCCCACACCCAACATGAATTCATCATGGCGGCAAGGAAAACCTTCTGTTAAGCAGCAGGAACCTTGTGTGGATCCCATTCCTATGATGAACAGCCATCCACGTTATGCTGTGTTGGGTGTGTGCAGAGGAGAGGGTGGAGACAGAGTTGTTGAGAATCTGTAACTCCACACTGAGGATCCCACGGACCTGCAAGACAAAAGCCAGAAGGAGTACAGGAGCAAACACACAAGGGAAGAAGCAGACATAGAGGGAGTGTTTGAGAGAGGAATGGGACCCTCTCCGGTCCCTCTCTAGCCTAAATGACCTCTCTCTTAACGCCCTCTCCAACCTCTCTCCAAAACGAGCATGCCAGACCCCCCCGGCAGTCTATGCCTATTGCATCTTAATTATGAGCTATGAGCTGGTTCCTAACTAAAAGCTTTACCAAAGTGGAGCTCTTCCTCCTATACTACTTTTAGAGACAAATGGAACAACGAGTAGTCCAGCATTTTGAGAGCGTAGTGTTCTGGGGGGATTGTATGGCACTACAAGCTCCTTGAGATAGGCTGGTGCCTGTCCATTTAGGGCTTCATAAGTGAGAAGAAGAATCTTGAATTCTATTCTATATTTTATGGGAAGCCAATGCAGAGAGGCTAGTACAGGAGTAATGTGATCTCTTCTCCTAGTTTTAGTCAGTACACGTGCTGCAGCATTTTGAACCAGCTGAAGTGTCTTAAGCGACTTGCTCGGGCAGCCTGCTAAAAGAGAATTACAATAATCCAGTCTAGAGGTAACAAAAGCATGGACTAGTTTTTCGGCGTCGCCCTGAGACAGGATAGATCTGATTTTAGCAATGTTACGGAGATGAAAGAAGGCAGTTCTTGAAGTTTGTTTTATGTGAGAGTTATATAACTTACTCAATATACAAGTATTTTAAGTGCCACAAGACACAGTGACTAGGAAATGATATAAAATTCAAAGCTTCACAAAATAAAACCAAGTACATTTTTAAAGGGCCAGCAGCCGATTTGACATTTGACTCTCCTTCTTCCCGTAGCAGCTGAGTGCTTTGTTTAAACATGGAGGACACCGCGGGTGCTCCATAGACTCACTAGACTGTTGTTTGTTCTGATGCACTGAGAAAACAAGACGACTGTAACAGAGAACGAGCAAACCCTGCGCTCAGTGTCTTGATATAAAGCGGTGGATTGAGTGGTGTTGTGATAATCTACTTGCCCGCCTACCCCTATCCTTTTATTATCTCCTACCTGTTGTTTAACTTAGTGATTTACAACTGCCAGCAAATCTATCCTTTCATGTTAAAGTGTATCTCCCATATTAAAGCACATGTATCCAGTGTTGTATGATATATCATGTAGAACATAATAAATAATAACACTGCTTTTGAGCAACTTTACGCTCTCCTTCTTTAAGTTACAGTGGGGGCTGAACATTTCAAGCTGCACTTTGGATTTATTTTGGCAGGTCCATAATACAGCTTTTAAAACGTATGTTACAGATAATTAGTGAAGCGAAACTCAAGACGTTCTCTCTCGCTCTCTCTATTTTTTTTGCTGCTGCTCCCCAGCAGGAATCTCAATCCAAAAAACTGCACATTACAGTAAAACAAATGGCTATTTAAACGGCTACTGTGATTGAGTCCAACAAACGCTGCTCCATGGTGTGTACAGTATATCGCATCAGCAGCGGAGTTAGTCAGCTGTTTCAAACAGTGTTAAAATGCTAGGTCGCTTTCTTGTCATCTTCACCTCTCCTAACCACAGGAACAGTGCATTTAAGGTGATAATCATTTGTTTTGTCCAACTGCTGCCTCGCATTGAGTCACAAACACGTCAGATCATGTCAAAGGCAATACAACGGCTACTGAAAATGGAACTGAGAGGGAGGAGCTCACATTCTTATATAGGGTAGGAGGAGTCGGGATTTTCTGGAGGAGGAGTTTCCACCTTATGATGTCACAACATGAGAAAAATCCAACTTGCCCATTTAAAGTTGACTTTTTACAAATGTGGAATAAAAAGGGAGGGAGGAAACTGAACTTTTTCAATTTTGGGTCTCTGAATGAGGCTAAAGGGATGTATATCTCTGCAGCAAAACCATTATAAAGTGAATTTTTCATAATACTGCCACTTAAATTATACAATTTTCACCCCATTGCATCTGTCTGTTTGGACTTATAGAAATACTCAATAAGTACTAAACAAAATAAGGAAAAAAAAAATGGAAGTTTACAAATGAAAAGCCCCCTGCACATGCAACACTCTACCTGCTTCCAAGAGGGAACGCCTACTTGTGCGAGAGCGTGCACGATCCCAGTTTTCCTTGTGCACAGCTCTGTTTAGTTGGAGTTGGCATCGGTCATACAGGCTTACTTTCCAAAAGAAGATTTGCACTTTTCCCGCAATGTCAGACTCCCCACCGGTAAGTGAAAACCAATTTTCAAAGGACCCAGTGCGCACCAGGCACGAGCACGTAGGACGTCCTTACAAAAACATATCACCGGAATGATTGACAACTGGGAGGAAAAATAGTCTTGATGATCCACCTGGAAGTTGAAGCCAAAATAACATCGTCCACAATACCTTTAAGATATACAAGAATACAATGCAAATTATCAACAATGGTAATAAATTCAATACAATTGGCATATAAAGACAAGACTAGCCAAAATATTTATTATTCATTTATTATTATTTATTTATAAACGTATAGCTGTCATTGTCTTTCCTGTGGTTCTGAATGATCGTTTCAGGTTTGTCACACGCTTCATCGACCTGGACGGCCTGTCGTGTATTCTGAACTTCCTGAAGTCAATGAGCTATGAGACGAGTGAGTCTCAGATCCACACCTCACTGATCGGATGCATCAAGGCTCTGATGAATAACTCCCAGGGCAGGGCTCACGTCCTGGGACACTGTGAGAGCATCAACATCATTGCACAAAGTCTCTCTGCTGAAAACATCAAGACCAAAGTAAGCACATATACAACCTCCAACAAATGCCTTATTTCTCTCAATCATTAATGATTAATCTTTTGTTACAACATGAATTGGGTTACATATTCTTTTAACAAAAGTGATCTTGATAATTTGATGTCATCATTTAGATCAGTGGCTCTTAAACTTCTTTGGCTCAAATAACCTCAGAAGTAGTTTTATTTCTGAATCCAAGTATACTCCCTTTGTCCGACCACAACATTTTTCTCAGAATACTATGAAAAACAACTATAGAGCATAATGATGGAATGAATGAGTGATAACACACATTTTAAAGAATCTTAATTTGTAAACAAGTAGAATGAAACAGTGTTTGGTGCCTCCTGAATAGATTTATTTCCAGATTGTATTATTTACGGTCATCTCCCTCAAGACTGACCTTTGCATTTTCAGTTCATGTTCTAATCAAGATCATTTCTATCATTCAAGATCATTTTGTGTTTTTCTTTGGTGTTATTTTGTGTATTTTGTTGTTTTTTGGCTGTTATTTTTATTATTCTGTGTATTTTTCTGTTAGTTTGTGTGTTTTTGTTGTTTCTTATGTCATTTTATATGTTTCTGTAATTTTTGCGTATTTTTTAATGATCTTGTGTATTTTCCTCTCATTGAGTGTGTCTTTGCTGTTGTTTTGTGTGTTGCTGGTAATAACATTAATGTCTCATAGTGTGTGTGTGTTTTTGGTGTCATTTTGATGTATTTTGTTGTTTGCTTGTTCTTTTTATTATTCAGTGTATTAGGGTTAGGGTTAGTTGTTGCATCTATTGCATGATATCCTAATGGGCTCCATCTCCTGCTCAGATTGCAGTGTTAGAGATCCTGGGTGCTGTGTGTTTGGTGCCAGGAGGACATAAGAAGGTACTTGAAGCCATGCTGCACTACCAGAAGTTTGCTTCAGAAAGAACTCGATTTCAGGTTTGTTTTCTCCACTTTTTGTCCTGGCTGTGATTATTACTAACTACAGTGTTCATAGTTTTTTGTTGGATTAAAACAAACAAACAAACGTATATTATCAGAACCTGGTGACAGATTTGGACAGATCTACTGGCCGCTACAGAAGTGAAGTTCATCTGAAGACTGCAGTTATGTCCTTCATCAATGCAGTGCTCAGCCAAGGAGCAGGAGAGGTGAACCAAACACATGCTTACTGCCTGCTTTCACCTGTGTTAGAATAGAACAACTACATGTAAGTCTCTCAAACATCAACCATTCATTGCCTCAACTTTAGCCCTAGAGCGGGGGTCACCAACCTTTCTGAACCTGTGAGCTACTTCATAGGTACTTATAGTCTGAAGATCTCTCAGTTAGAAAAGCACTTCTTAAATTTAAGGGCCTATACTACAAAGCTAGATAATTATATCCTGGATTAATCTCCGTTAGTGGGCTTGACCTAACCAAACATTCTCTGTCAGACAGAAGCTGTCCTACTAATCTAGATATCAACTTGCTAAGTTAAGCATGGTGATTTCCGCCTGGTTAGGTGCAGGCACTTGTGACAAAGGAGGGGATTGCAGCGTCAGACCAATCACAATCATAGATAAATTGTAGCGCAATTGAGGAATAATTCTGTAAAAGTATAAATAATTAAAATCCATATTTCAGACCAAAAACAACACTGTTGCTAGGGTAAAAGCAGTATGGAATTAATGCTAGTGTTAATTCTTAACTTAGTGAGATTATAAACGGAGAAAAAAATGAACACCCTTATCAGTTTCACTTTCACTTTTACAGTGTCCGTGGCTCAGCCTCCATCATAAGGTGGACAATATTACAATTTTATATTATCTTGTGGTGATGCAGAGGCATCACCGCAGAAGACATGAGTGAATGAATGAATGAATGAATTCATTGGTCTGAAATCACCCATGGCACACAGGTTTTATCAGCTGACAAACTGTAGGTCAGTCCATCAGATAAAAATCTATGTTTCCTATAGGATGTCATTGAGTAAATGAAAGGATAAATATTCTCTTTGCGTCACATCAGATCCACACCGCGACGTGTCCACTATGAAACTCTATTTATAGGACAGAAGTTTTTCTAAGAGAACTGATTGGTTAGGAGGCGGGACTTTATATCCTAGCCAGAACAAAACCTGGCTCCGACCAGGGGAGGTGTTCAGCCTAAGTTACCATGTTGATTTGGCGTCGTAAGAAGGTAGCCAGCTTCATAGGACAGCACATACTGATTAAATCCCAGAAGTTAGCGCAATGGGAGGAAATCCTGCTTCGTAGTACAGGCCCTAAATGTTCACAGTTTCTCTTTAATTAGAGGGTAAAATAATAAGGAAAACTAGCAGTAACTTAACTATGGTAGAAAATGATGAGGTTTCAACATGAAACACTTTATTTCTCCTAATTTATGCAATTGTTTCATTTTTATTACATTTCATAGATGTTCCTATTTTACTAGCAACTAACAAACAACGAACAAACAACAAATAAACATGGGGGATGAAAGTAACTTGCAACTTTTACATTGTATACTATTTAATTGAGCTACTTTTTACTTGTACTTGGGTATATTATGTATGACTTACTTGTACTTGTACTTGAGTACAATTTCAAGTAGCAGTACTTCTACTTGAGTGCAGGATATATCAGTACTCTTTACACCCTAACACAGTCTCTTTCTTTTCAGGCCAGCCTGGAATTCCGTATGCATTTGCGATTTGAGTTTCTGATGCTTGGCATTCAGCCTGTCATTGACAAACTGCGCTCCCATGAAAACACCGTCCTAAACAGGTAAACCAGATTAACCTGAAGGTCAACAGAAACCAGAAGGAGTCTCATGCAACTAATGCCCCACTTTGTCCATATGTTTCAGACATCTGAACTACTTTGAAATGTTGAGGAATGATGATGAGCACGTGTTGTCGAAACGCTTTGATGTTGTGAGTTGTTTTAAGCATTTTGTTCATACTTTCAGCAAGTTTTTGCATTTAAATCTTTTATATTTCAATAGTTATAAAAAGACACAAACAGAACTGTGATAGAATGCTTCTATTTTCATGTCATGTCATCTTATATTGTTATTATACATTTTTTTGCAAAGACTTCACAACTAGAAGGTTGTTGACAATCATTTAACAATAAAATCAAAGAACTAAATTAAATAAATAAAGATTGTAGTCGAGTTATGTGTCATCAGGGGTGGACAAGCCATCTTCAACCCAAAGTGGCCAGGTCCGGTCTACTATGTACATGGTAACAGGTGGATTAAAATGGTCCAAAAGTGGTAAAAACGTGGCAAGAAAATAGTGAAAAGTGACTAAAATAGGTCAGTCAAGAGTGGCCAAAAAATGGGTCAATAAAGAGAAACCAGGTGGTATGTAATGGAAAAGTGTAGCTTTAATGAGCAAAATGTAGCAAACAATAGTGAAAAAGGGCAAAAAATGTGGAACAAAAAGAGGCTAAATGTAAAGAAGAAAGGAAACAAGTTGTATTTATTGGTTATTGCTTATTTCAATGAAAAGTGACCAAAAAAATTAAGAAAGGACAAACATTGAATAAAAATGTTAAAAATAACTTGCAAAAATGGGAAAAAAAATAGGGGAAAATTCATGTTTAATGGCAAAAGGAAGCTCAAACTTGAAAAAATAAAAGTGTCAGAAATTTTTGAAAAGGGAAAAAAATGTGACAAAGAAAGTTGCAAAATGACCAAAGGAAATAGGTAAAAATGTGTTTAAAAGTTTTCCCCTTTTAAGGTTTTATGGGGGAATAATAATCAAAGTGAAGACATAAAACCACATGTTAATAATAACAGCTTCATGGTGTCCTCTGATAATGTAGTGGGCTGGTCTGGACACAAAATGCCAGGGCTGAATTTTGGTCAATCCCTGTGTGTCGTTAAGGTGGTTTTAGGTTGTTGTTGCTGTGTGCTTTCAGCTTCATATAGAAACTAAAAGTGCCAGTCACATGTTGGAGGTGATCAAGAGGAGACTGTCTCACACTGAAGCGTATCCTCACCTCCTGTCTGTCCTACAACACTGTCTAATGATACCATGTGAGTGAGTTGAACAGATACGATGGTGGAGGAAGGCGTGAGCATCCAAAGTACTCAGTGTCCTCTCCCTGTGAGCAGATCAGAGCAGAACCAGCCTTCAGTACTGGGTGTTGTTGGACCGCATCATTCAGCAGCTGGTTCTACAAACGAACAAAGGAGAGGATCCCGATGTGGCACCTCTGGAGGACTTCAACATCAAAAGTCTCATTTCTAAGTATGTTAAACTACATTCCCTTCATGTAGAGCAGGGATGGGTGAGCGCTGTGTGGGGTCCCGTGTTCCAATGCTCTTCTGAACGTGGACAGAATTGTCTTTTGAAGAAGGGAATCAGAGTTCTGCCTTTCCAGTATGTTGAAAAACAAAACAATGTTGCAGAGGCCAAAAATGAAGGTCCAGAGTTAGCCAGACGTTGGCTCTATAATATTGGTGTAGGATACACACTTTTCCATTCGGTGGTATGCGTGGTCCGCTTCAAGCCGTGCTGCTATGAGAGGGATCTGTGGGCTAAGCTAATGGGCTAAGCTAATGGGCATGAAGCCAACGTTACTTTTGAAAGCTTTAATTACCATTTATCAACCTGATATGGGACGGTTAACGCTTGTCCTACCTTCCATGTATAAGAAGTAGTTTCGATTTGATAGCTTCTTAAAAAGATTGGATTTCGTCCCATGTTAATGTTTAGTTTTTAGTAATATCAATATACTTTCATTTAATTTTCATTCACATTTTAAAAATGAATAAATAAAGAATTAGTCATAGTGTAGTTTTTGTCAAATAAACAGAATTTGTGGACAAAAACTGTCAAAAATGTTTAGTCAACAAATTTAACACGCGATGTGTAAAATTCCGGGTCCTGAAAATTGAGTATCATGCTGTACCAAAGAACCATGAGTCACCTGTGCGTCTGGTGCACATATAACTAGTGTAAACTGTGATGAAAACAAAGCTTCCTTGAACTAACTCTTTAGATTCTATAGGAATTGCTTGGGGTCATTTTTGACCCCGGATATTGAAAAGTTGGGTTGTGAATCAAAAAGTTTCTTAATTTTTCTATTTTTTTCTCACAAACTTGTTTTATGAGGAATACCTGAAATATGAGAAAATTAAAACTTTCAATGTCTAAGATTTTATAGAAAAACAACCCTTGGTGTCATTTTGACCCCAATGTTCATGTCTAAAAGTTAAAAAAAAACTCTCTCTCTCAAAGTTATTCAACAAAATTTAGTTAGCAAGAATCTCCAAACAGAAAAAGTACAACTTGTGGAGGTTTGAAGTCTATGGGGCGGATTCAATAAAGGTTTCCAGGTCTTAAAATGTGTGCAAACGTCACTCCACGCACTAATAAGGGGTACAAACCCCAGGGAATCAGGACTGCAGGTGTTCTGCACATCACAATTTGCCCACAATTCATTTAGCAGATTTAGGGACATTCCTGGTTTACTTCCCTTTATTTCAAATCGTAGTGAATCTGCCCCTGTGTGTTTTTTCAGGCTGGTTATGGAGCATGAGGTCCGAAAATGGAAGGAACAAGCTGATAAAATGAGAGAAGGTAATCACACAAACACACCATTGGAACAAAGTGAAACTAATCTTCAAAGTCATTCATCATGGTCTGTTCTCCTTAGAGCACCATAAATTACAGCAGCGACTTGAGAAAAAAGAAAGAGAGTGTGAACTGAAGAATGCAGAGAAAGAAGAAATAATGAGCATGTTGAATAAGATGAAGGATAAACTGGAACTAGAGAGTAACGAACACAAGCGTGCTAAGCTCCAAGTGGCTGAGCTGTCGGCCCGTCTGCAGAATCTTTCCTTTGTAGGCGTTAAACACTCATATCTGCTCATCTCACACACTCAGCCTTCACCTGGTTGTTTCCTTCTCTTCATAGACCTCCAGTGTTCCAGGAGGGCCCCCCGTCACTGTGGGCGGGGCCACGCCCCATGGTCCTTCTGTCGTTTCCCCCCCTGATGTTCCTCCTTCTCATCATTTGCTTCCACCACCTCCTCCTCCTCCACCTCCACCAGGAGGCCCTCCTGTCTTTGGCATGGCCCCGGCTCCGCCCCCTCCTCCTGGGGCTCCACTTGGACCTGCCCAGAAGAATATTCCTCATCCTTCCAATCCAATGAAGTCTTTTAACTGGAGCAAAATCCCTGAGGTACTAAGAAAATATAATTATCATCAGGTTATTGAAGACAAAAAAGGCCAATGGAAATGTTCAAAAACCAGTAACAAGTTAAAGAGAAGCTGCCGAATAAAAAATAATGTATCATTAAATTAATACTAAGAGTACTGATATATCCTACTCAAGTACTTGATTGAAACTGTACTCAAGTACAATTAGGTCATACATAAAATGCTCAAGTACAAGTAAAAAGTATCTCAATTCAATAGTACTCAAAGTAAAAGTTACTAGTTACTTTCACCCTCCAGTATTTATTTTTGATGAAAATTTTTGCCGCGGTTCCCTTTGCATACAGTAAACATCTCATGTAGAAACTTAAAAAGGAAGAGACCACATTTATTTTCCATTAAGGCATCTGTACAAAATGTACAATTTAAAAATAACACTAATGAATTAAATTCAAAATAAATAAAACATCTCAGACTTTAAGTATAGTTACATTTATGAATTCTAAAACAGTGTTATGCCAAATGTTGCCATGTGGGTAATAACATAAAAGGTAGAAACCTGTGACTGTGCTTTGATCAGACTGAAGAACATATGGATTATGTTCAATGTACCTTCATAAACTGCTGACCTGAGGTCAGTACAGTACTGTGGTTTAAGTTTTTTTTTTTTAAATAATCTACTCAGTAACTGTTGGGTGCGGAAATGTAACCAATTACTTTACTTCTTTTAAAACATACTTAAGTTCAAGTACAATTACTGATTTAGAAAAATACTCAAAAAAGTACAAGTACCCGTAAAAGCAACTCAATTACAGTAACCTGAGTACTTGTAATCCATTACTTTCACCTCTGGAGATTCCCAAACTCTTTACAGTCATTTAATCTGAAGCCATGTACCCCGACTCATGTCACGTCATATACAATGTAGCCCTATAGTGAAATTTGTCTCTGAATTTAACCAATCCTGTTGAAAAATTATATATATAATAAAAAAGAATAATAACAATAATAATAAGTAAGAACACAATAAAACATCTTATTCAGAATTATCACTAATTTATTCAAGTAACTACAAACATTTTCAGTGAGAAAAAAAAATCTATTTTATTTTGGAAAATTAAATCTACCAAACATTAGTTATATATTTATCACCCTGAAACTGTGATATACAACTCGCTACAACTTTAATGAGAAGGTGAAGTTGAGAGGATGAGCAGAACTCTGTAATGTTTGGCTGAATGTGAGAGAGTCTGAGTCTAAAATCATTCTCCACACAAAGTCAGTACATGGTGACAAATGGCATCAAGCACGTTTGGCTAACAAAGCAATGTAGCTCTCGCCATATTTTCGCTTTTTTTAAGAGAGTTTCTCTGTGACCACTTTTAAACACCTTTAACTGATGCATTGTTTTGTTTTTATTTCAGAATAAAATAGAAGGAACCATCTGGAGTGAAATTGATGACCTGAGAGTTTTCAAAGTTCTCGATCTGGAAGAGTTCCAGAAGACTTTCTCAGCCTATCAAAAGACACACGTAAAACA
The DNA here is from genome assembly GCF_900634775.1 of Gouania willdenowi. Classification (NCBI taxonomy): domain Eukaryota; kingdom Metazoa; phylum Chordata; class Actinopteri; order Blenniiformes; family Gobiesocidae; genus Gouania; species Gouania willdenowi. The sequence goes on along the minus strand of NW_021145219.1, from coordinate 1,175,150 downwards.
CACACTCCTGCACCGAACACACAACAGATCTACAAGGTGTAATAATGCAATGACACATGCTAACTCTGGCCTCACTCCAACTAAACAAAAAATCATTATTTCACATACAAAATCAGATTTAACATGTTTAGAAACATTTATTCTTATCTTGACATAGAAACTGCACAAACGCTGCTTTAGTGATGTTCATTTGTATTTCTAAAAATTAAGGCAATATATTTGTAGCTGTGTTTCTTTTACTTTTGGAAATCTGCAAAATATAAATTGTTCAATAAAAACACCTGAATTTTGGAAAAAACACTCAAATATCGCTAAAAAGTTTTTTAGGCTTTCATGGAGAGGTTTTTCCAGACGTTAATTAAAATTTATTGTAAAAGCCCAATGGAAACATTTTTTCAACAATTACACGTCACAGGACAGACGAGACGTACCTGGTCACATGAACACTTCTCGCGGTACGGTGGACAGAGGAGGAGGCCGAGACTCAAAAATGATTAGTGCCATTATTATAAGGAGATTTGGAGCTTTAATCTTCCTGCAGACATTTAACAAGTTATGAGGCTTGAAAAAAAAAAAAAAGAGAAAATGGTTTTTATATTTTTCATGTGACTAGAGAAAAAATAATAAACAGCAATTGATTATAAGACACAGAGGCAAGCTACAATGGCCTCATGTGAAGGATTTTCAATATCCGCGAGTGGTGAAATACATGTATTTATTTATAAAAGTATGCTGTTCTGGGTCTTTGTATTTGAAAGCAACAAAAAGGTTTATTATCATCCTTTCACAGCCTTTGATTCAGGCTTAATGTGCTTTTCTGGTGTGTGTGTGTGATTACAGAAAGACAAAGACACAGAGGATGATCACACACTTACTAAGAAAGTGAAGGAGCTGTCGTTGATCGACGGGCGCAGAGCACAAAACTGCAACATTCTCCTGTCCAGGTTGGTGTGTTTGAGTGAGAAGCTTGTGTTTATGAACTATCTGTGATTCCATATACAGTATTTGTTTTAATTTAACCTTCTCAGTCAGCATCTTAACCTTTGGAGCATCTTTGTGACCAAAAGTGACTTTTTGGGTGTTTTTATTTGTTTGCCTCTCAATATTGCAGTCATTTTTATGGCTAGCTGTATGAAATGTTGCCATTATTGTTTGTTTTAAGTTTATTTGCTTAATTCCAAAGTCCTGCGTATTAGAAGAATAAAGAAAAGGAGATACAGTATGCATCATATTGACACCTAATATTGACCAAATTTACCTGATTGACTGCCATTATAACCATTTTTTTTTTTCCATATACTGTAATCATGACATATCATGATGCTTTTTCAATTAATAGCTAATAGATCAAAGACACTTTCAAAATAAAGGGAAAATATGTTTAAGGTGTAAAGACCCTCTACAAACCACAGACCATCGCATAAAGTTTTAGGGAAATTTCAGGAAATGCCTGGATTTCTAATCTTGCAAAATAAACAAGGTGTACAAGTGTATTGTGCGAAACATAATAATACATTAAAATCAATTCTGCTATTAATTAATGACACAATCAGGGTTGTAATACTTTCTTAAGAAATATTTCATTTTTGTTATACTGGAATTTAGGAAACATAAAAAAGGTTTGAAAATGACAATAAATGCTATATTTATGTGTGGCAATGTTTATGGGGACAACGCCACCTGGGGGCCGGCACCCCAGGATATAAACTTCAATGAGATGGGCACAAGAGTAAATAAAAACCCACAGGCAGAGTGCAAGATTCCAATCAATTAAAACTACTTCATTAACAATAAGACAGACTGAACACAGGAAAAAATGGTATGAGGACCTGCAAAGGAAAAAGACAGGGCTGGGGGACAGCGGTAACAAAAAGGGGAGGATCCAAACTACACAGCACCCGTGAAACAGCAAACCAAAAGTGAAAGACAAGGGAACACCACCACCACGGAACCGCTGTCGCCCAAAGGCCCCCTGCACCTGTCAAACAAAAAGAAAACACAATTAAACGCATGCAGTAATGGCAGCCCTCATACCACCATAAACAAAAAGACAATAACCAAACCCAAATCAACCAGACAGAGCAACAAATGGAAAATAAGAACTGAACAAAGATTACATCAATAAAACACATTGGTTCATAAGGAACAAAAATAATAATGAAAACAAATGAAAAATCAACGTTGAGTTCCAGGAGCAGAACAGGACAGAGTCAAAGCAGCCACAGACACCAACTGGGATGAGCCACAACAGTGATGTGATTGAATAAAAAGACAGAGCCAAAACAGCAGCGTGGAGAATAGGCGGCTGACGGCCGCACACTGTCAAATAAACAAATCGATAAATCAATAACTAATCTAAAATAAAAATATTAATTTAGAGCTGAAATCATACTTACAACCCGTAGATCAGGTTGGTGCATTACACTACAGGAGGAGATAAACATATGGCTCAGACTCCACAAAGGAGGGCTAGAAAAGATATAGAATGAACTTCCCCAGAGCATCCTTTGCTCACCATAAGGCAGACAACAAAATGGTCCAGCTGCAGAACCTCCACGCTCAGCTCCAGAAGTGACGTCAGGAAATGAAGAAAAAAATACAAAATAAAACTGATACTATAGCCATGTTAGCTAGGCATTTCCGGAAAGTTTCTCTGCATTTTAATACCTTTGTTAACCGAATTCCTCAGCAGTGTTATAAAGTATAATGCACCTCATCAACAACATATAAATTGATCAGCATTTCCGTGAATGATTTCGATTATTTGGATTTCCTCTAGAGACACAATTGTTTTAATTGTGCTGCAGTCCTATCACAACCTCTTTGTTTTAACCTTAAAACAGGGATAAATTCAATGTTTAAAGATTCACAGCATTGTGAATACCTTAAAACTTTAAGTACAACACATGGAGGTAAAATATTTCATAAAGTCTGTTTTATGATAACTGTGTCACAGTTATGTATATTTATATATATTATTTTTTGTGATTAAAGTAATTCTTACAGTCCAGAGCTAATTGTTTTATTAAACAATATCAAAACGTTCAATTTGTGTTAACGTTTTACGTATAATAACATAACACTAGAAATAATTAACCATATGCAGAATCACATGGCTTGATAATCACTCTATATTGTCTTTAAGTAAAAGCACAGCTTATAGCTCAGATCTAGTTAAAGTAGACCTCAAGGAATATAGTTATTACTATATATATCATGAATCTAATATTAACATCAGTAAAATATACATTTTGTTACAGTTGTGAATAGGCATACTGTTATTAACCTATTAGGTATACAATGCCAGATACAAATACATTTAAACCACTAAAACTTACCTTGGCGAACACTAACAGTAAATGTTACAAAAATCCTCCTACAATTTTGTTCCAAAGAAGTATCAAACCAATATTGTTTAAATTATAAGTAAGTAATGTGGATAATAATTTGCTAACTAAAAACACAAATACTGTAAGTGGTTGACGAAAAGCAATATTTAGTCAAATTAAGTTATGTAAGATCAATCTGATTTAACAAAGGTGGATTCAGATGACCATGTGGCAGCTGTACAAATGGTAGCCAGGGAGGCACCTTGCCATAAGGCCCAGGAAGTAGCCATGCCACGAGTCGAGTGTGCCCGAATCCTGGACGGGACAGGCACCCCGAGCGTACATACGCCTGCTGAATTGTCTCCACAACCCAGTGGGGTAGTCTGGATTTTGACAGCGGCATGCCCATTTTGCTCCTGTCAAAGGAGACAAAAAGTTGATCTGTCTTCCTATAGGGCCGTGTTTGCTGGATGTACTCCGCAAAAGCCCTAACCGGGCATAGCATAGCCAGACGCGGGTCCTCTTGGCCTCCCTCAGAGGTGGTAAGAGAGCGCAGCTCAATTGACTGGGACAGGTGAAACTCGGATAAAACCTTAGGCAAAAAAGCTGGGTTCGGACGGAGAATTACACCCGACCCCCCCTGGCAAGAACCTGCAACAGTCGCTGTGAACTGACAGTGCATGGAGCTCACTTACTCTCTTAGCGGATGTTATCGCCAACAAAAATGCAGTCTTGAGGGAAAGCCACTTCAACTCTGCCACCCCAAGAGGTTCAGCCACTGATGTGCTAGAACATCCCATCCCAGAGGCGGATCGTCGTTCCTGAGAGAGAAGAAGAGTCGGCAATGTGTCGACTCCCTCGAAGCAAACAGTTCGACCACTGCCCTGCCAAAGCGAAGCCAAATCTCCTCGACTACCTGAGGATGATGCCGCCACTCCCCCGGATGGGGACCCTGAGTGAGCAAAAGAGGGGGTGAGCCCACTGCCACAGTTGGGTTGCCAGCTTGCAAAGGGCAGAGGACCCAAGCCCCCCCTGCCTGTTGATGTATGCTGCAGTCACAGTACTGTCTGTCCTGACAATGATGTGGTAACCCCTCAACCGTGGCAGGAACTGCCAAAGTGCGAGGAGGACAGCTTTCATTTCCAGCACATTTATGTGTTGGGTTACCCAGTGGCCAGTCCAGTGCCCTTTGATCCCTCAGCCTTCGTGGACAGCTCCCCAGCCTACTAGGGATGCGTCGGTGAATACGAGCTGGCGATAGATCACGGCTCCAAGAGTGCTCCCTCTTGCTATTTGGCCGAGTCCCTCCACCAGCGAAGGGCCTTGTGGAGTCCCTAAGAGACCACCACTGGGGTACGGTGGGACTTCTGTGGACAAAGGCCTGTTCTCGACGGGCACCTTTGAACAGGCCGCATATGCAGGAGAGCGAGAGGGACTACTTGCACCATGGCAGCCATTAGACCCATGAGGCGGAGACAAAGACCCCAATTGATCAGAGAGTGTAGCCGGAAGTGGCTTAGGCAAGCCATAAAGGTCTGCTGCCTTTCTGGAGTCAGCACAATGGTCCCCCTCCTGGAATCCATGACCATGCCCAGAAATACTGTCACCTGTGAAGGTCGAAGCCTGCTCTTTTTGCTGTTCAGCTGCAGGCCCAGCTTGTGAATGTGCTCCAAGAGGAGAGCCACATGATGGCAGCATTGTTCCTCTGAGCTTGCGCATAACAGCCAGTCGTCCAGATAGTTCAGGATACTGAGCCCTTGGTGTCTCATGGGTGCAAGGACTGCATCCATACACCGGGTAAATGTACGGGGAGCCAGAGATATACCGAAGGGAAGCACCTGAAATTCGAATATCCTGCTCTCAAAGCCGAACCGCCAGTGGCCCTGCCAGATTGGTATCTGGAAGTAAGTATCCTTGAGGTCGATAGTCGCAAACCAATCCCTCGTAGAGATGGCTTGCCAGACCCTGGGAATTGTCAGCATCCTGTACCTCAGGGGACGGAGATATTTGTTGAGCCCTCTGAGGTCCAGAATAGGACGAAGGCCCCCATCCCGCTTTGGGACCAGGAAGTAGTGGGAGTAGAACCCAGCCTGGTGGTCCTCGTGCCTCACCTCTCTTATCGCCTTTTTCTCTAGGAGGGTGGCCAGCTCTTCCCACAGTATACAAGCGTGCTGAGGGTCGTGTACTGAGGTGAAGGTGGCTGACTTTGTTACAGGCGGTTTGTGGAAAAACTGCAGGCGGTAGCCATGGGACATAGTTCTCACCACCCATGGGTCCGCGCCCAGGGCTAGCCATGCCGCTCTGTGATGGGCTAACAGAGAGTGGCTGGATAGCCTCCCTGAACTATCAGGAAGGAGGGGGGAGCTTTGAGGACCCCTGACCCAGAGAAGTGGGTTGTCCACCTCTCCCCCGGCGGGGAGTGCCACGGCAGCAAGAGGCCTCCAGATGAGGCCTGAGGTCCCCATGTCCCCATTGTGGGACATGCGGTGTTGGGCGAGGCATTGAGGCTCTTGGTTGCCTTGACCCTCTAGCCCTCCTATGTAAGTCGTCAGAGACTGCTTGCGCACAGCGGCAACTTTCCTGACCATCCATAATCCTGCAATTCTTGCTAGGGTAGCCCTATTTAAGACAGAGCTGGAGGGAGAGACCAGTGGCGTGAGAGCCATGTCCACAGAGGGGAGCGGCCCCAGGCAATTTGCACGCTGTCCTGCATGTTAGACAATATCCGACATGATGCAGACCACCTGTGTGTAGCCGGTGCACTGAATTGGTTGCACACTAATTCCTTAAAATCAGGCAAAAGAGGGACTTGCATTGGTGTAGCAGGGGCCTCTCCAACCTCCTCAAACCAATGCCAATTCCTGCCCATGAACAAGGTCACATTCCTCAGAAGAGAAGACAGTCTCCACATCCACGTCCTCCCCTTCTTCCTCCTCCTCCTCCAACTCCGGAGTCGAGGTAGAGAGTGGGCTGGTCTGAGGACGGACTGACGGAGGCTCGATAACAGGGAAAGGAAGGATAGCCTGCCATGACTCTGAACACTCCCCCCTACCCCGCACAGGCTCCACCCTTCTTCTAATTTTCCCACTGGAAACAGCATGAAGATGGGAGCCTGCCCGTTTCAGTGCAAAAAACCGACAACGAGCCTCTCTTGTGCGTGCGTGCAGGCATGATAAAGCAGTCCATACAGGACTCTGGACTCTCCTTTGATAATATTGCATGTTGGTGACCTAAACACAACACACACATGCACAGCCGCGAGCAGCGGAGCTCAGCGGAAGGTCCACCAGGCGCGTCAACTGCACCACAGCAATACGCCGTTAAGAACCTTGGGAGATGCCAATTTAACCGGGCTGGAGCCTCGACCCACTGTTAGCCGACTTGAGAGTCTGCGCTCAACACGGGGCCCCACCAAGTGCGTCAGCTGCACCACAGCAATACGCCGGTATCGGGGATCACAGCCACAGAAATCAAAAGTTTTTTTTTTTTTTTTAAATAAACACCACTAACGGATAAGGAAACAGCAATCCAGGGAGGCAGACAGACGCCCAACCACAACAGGTAAGTGGATATATGCTGTAACCCACACACAGAATTTTCTACAACGGATTAACACACTGCATCCTGACTGAGTGGAGATCAAACAATCACTGAATCCACGCCTGCACAGGTGTTTTATAGGTAACCTGTGGGGCGTGGCCGGGCAAGCCGGAGTGTCTTAAATTATTACCCATGTACCCTCTGACGGGCAGGGGGGTCATTCCCCATACATATGAAATATGTATCTGGTTGGAGGGATAGTCTCAAGACGATAGAGAAACACGTAGATGGTGATCGATTGTGATGTGCACCTGATTGGTGTGTGTGTGTGTGTGTGTGTGTGAGACTCTCTACCTTGGACTCTCATCTCTTCCATTGGTTCTCTCTCACACACGCGCGCTGCTGAGAAATGTGCAGCTTTCAACACAGCAGCCATTGCCATCAATAACTTTCGGGTGAGGTCTGTCCGATCTAAATAGCGAACGGTCAAACTAACATGAAAATAAATGTTTCGAAATGTTATCACCAAATAAAGAACAGTAAAAAAGTATTTTTCCTCAAAAGAGAAAAGAGAAGTCCACGGAGCTCGTGCACACACCGGAAGTGAGCTGTGCAGTGAAATAGATATAGATGGTGCACTAGCGCCCCCTCACACCCTGAGGTCAAAAACTGAATAGGTTTCATTTCGGGGCCGTCCAGAAGTGAAATAAAATTAAAATAAACATTTTGAAATGACCAAATTACTCCAAAAAAACAGATACACACACTCAGGGTATTTGGAACCCGTTGACCGAGTTTCAGGTCGAACTGGCACCGCGTCGGGGAGATATTTGCTCCTCACACACACACACACACACACACACACACACACACACACACACACACACACACACACACACACACACACACACACACACAGACCTCCCTTGCTTTTATAGGTAGATGTACAACATTAAGGTGCTCTCCATGAATGAATGACATAAAACACACACTAAATATAATACTGGAAAAGGAAATACGTATAAATATATAATACTAAAAAACTACTCAGCAAACTATATACATTACAATACACACAATATACAAATCTAAAGTGAACAGTTAAGAAATAAATAAATATGACTCAGTGTATTACACTTTGATGTGGATTATTGCACATGTAGTTTGAGTCATGGGAGGAAAAAGGTTATTTTTTGTTCTGGGTTCTCGTGGCCCAGGGATACAAACTGTCATTCTGGCGGTGGAGCTTTGATTGATGTGTATCTCCTTCTGAGGGGAGCAGGGTGGGAGGGGTCAGAGAGGATGGGTCTGATGGTAAAAGGACGATACTTTCTCCACGAGGTAACCATTGATGATGAGACTAGCGTAGTCTACCGAGTTCCTCCTGAAGATGAAGGTGTTGTGTGTTTCTTTTGAATATGTGTAGGGACATTTATTCGGCATAATAAGAGGCTACAGTGAGGATATTTTACCAGTTTAGACCGTACTTTAGGTGAAAGAGTGGGGGGAACTGGTGTAGCTGTTGAAGCAGGTTGGGAAGGAGAAGGAGTGACTAGGATAGGTTCAGTAGAGGTAGGTAGGCGTTGGGCACGGCTGCAGATATTGAAGTGTACTTGCATGTGACCCACATCTCTGCACTGTAAAGTGCAACAGCAAATCAACAGATCTAAAACAAATAAAAACAAAATAAAAAGATTACTACAGACAAAGATGGAGTATTTTTTTTTAATCAGCTTTGATATCAGATGTACATTTACACAATAGGCATGTGAATCTTACCTTTAAATGCTATTGTATTTTTTACATGTGCATCAAAGTGCTTCTCCAACTTCTAAAGCTTAAATGACTTCAGTTTCGGACAAATGGAGCAGTGATAACGCTCGTTGTGCAGCAGTTCACCTCAGGTTTCAAGTTGCTGACAAAAATAAAAACATGCATCTGAAAAATAAAAACGTTTAAAACATTAAGCATCAGTGAGTTAAAAAGCTTCATTTGGAAAAAGTTGCTTTAGAGAAAACATAAGATTTGTTCAGAGAATATTTTTTATGTAACATTCAACACACAACCTTCAAATCTACATTTAAAACGCATAAAGAATACATTTACATTACAACAAACCTCTGCTAAATAAGACCAACCATGCCATCCTTTTTTAATGGACACACAAATACAACAATAAATCAAATTACAGATTTTAATATTTCCTGGTATACTGTGAAACCATTATTATAAATACACACCCGATTACGACTGTTCTTACAATCTAATGGTATCAAAAGTAACCGTTGCAACTAAATTCAATGCCATGACAAATAATAGAAAGCTTTTCCATTTCATCTATTTGAAAAAAAACTAAGCCACGTTAGCTTGGCCCTATAAATATAAAAAATGCTTAGTGCTAGTGTAATTATTGTATTTTACATCGACAGATCATCTGAAGAAACTAATAGTAGATAGATAGATAGATAGATAGATAGATAGATAGATAGATAGATAGATAGATAGATAGATAGTTTTATTGATCCACTGTCATGGCTGTTCACATCAGATACAGATACAGTAAAAAAAAAGACAAACGGCAACACACAGAAAACTCCAAAAAAAACCGCCAAAAACTAGTTCAATGAAGATAAATAAGCAATAAAATAACAGAAGCTATATATAAAATGATATATAATTAGAAAAATATAAATATAAAAAATAATATAAAAGGTATAAATGATACAGGTTATATACATATTTACAGGCGGGGCAAGGAGATATATTTACATATTTAGTACAATGCCCCAGACCGTTTTATTGTACATCGTACAGCGGTGGGGATCAATGACCTATGGTCACTACACCCACAGTGTAGGACTGAGTAATTGTCAGTCTGTACACTGCAAGTGTCAAGGATTAATAATTTTATCGATCTATTCACATAAAAAACTCTTAACCTACCATGAGTTCTCAGAAATGCAGCGGATCTGACGATAGAAGAAGAGTAGCTTCTTTGGTTGTTAACGGCATTTGGCACCCAAAATATTGCATTACTGCCAAGTTTAGGAGAAGAGCTGCTGTGCAGGAGCCTTTATATGGAGGGTTAGCTTCCGGAGCTGAGTGTGGAGGAGCTGAGCGTAAAGGAGCTGCACAATCCAGCGCCCTACCTGCAAGATCAGTACTGTGGACACACACAGACTCCAGGAAGCAGCTCCGCTCCTAACCACACCACGCCACTACAACGGAGGGAAACAGGAGTAAACACAGCGCATGCATACCTTATTATGCACACGGCTTCGCACCAGCACAGGGGCAAACTCATTTTCTCTGTAAATGAGTTTGTGTAGTGTTCATTCAAGTTTGTAAAGACTGTTAAAATTACCTTCATATACACAGGGTGTGGCAAAAGTACTAGTCTTCAGTACTCAAGTAAAAGTACAGGTACTTGAATAAAAAATGACAAGTAAAAGTATTGAAGTGGCTACCTTACTTGAGTAAAAGTAAAAAAGTACATGCTACTAAATGTACTTAGTAGTACATACGTTAAAAAAAAGTATAACAAATGTCCCTTCAATAATAAGATAGGGTTTTTTAACCAGCAAAATCCATCTCTTTTATTCTATTCTGTTACCTTAGAACACATGGATAGTTTAGCACTCATTATAGATACAATTTGAAAAAAGAAAAGAAAAATGCAAATGCTCAATAAAACCCAGAGCAGCTTTGAGTTTAACATTTTTGTTGGTTTGCGTCTTTTTACGTTGTGAGGTCATCTTTGAAGGTCTTAAAAGTAACAAGCTCATTTTTAAAATGTAAGGATTAGAATGTACAGATATTTGTTTAAAAAAGTAAAAGTAAGAAGTTGCCAATAAAATAGGTATTGTATTCAAGTACCAAGTTGAACAAAATGAAACTATTTCTTTCATATGATCGACATTTAAAGCATTATACAGTATATGAATCAAATAGTTTAAAATGCATGACGCTTTGTTTTTCAGGCTTAAACTGACAAATGAGGAGATCCAAAATGCCATACTGACCATGGATGAACAGGAGGAGTTACCAAAAGATATGCTGGAGCAGGTTTCCTAAACACAATCTCACTTCATAGTTTAAATCTATCATTTACATTCTAACTGAAAGACTGTCTATAGAGTTAAAAAAAAAAAAAAAAAAAAAAAAAACCATAATGACAATGTTCGGTCTTTGTTTTTGTGAAGCTCTTGAAGTTTGTGCCTGAGAAGAGTGACATTGAATTATTAGAAGGACATAAGCATGAGTTGGATCGCATGGCCAAGGCCGACCGCTTCCTGTACGACATGAGCAGGTAATCACTCACATGTTTTAACACTGGGGGGCGGATTCGCTAAAGGTTTAGCGTTTCCCTCTAATGAATATGTAAAGTAGATGGATTTCACAAGGGGAGCAAAAAAATGGGAGGGGGAAATGCAAATAAATTAATGCAGTGGACAAAATGCAATTCATCAAATCTGGAGCTGTGTGCGGTGACTGTGTTCTGCTCCGAAAGCAGTACGACTCACATTCAGGTGCAAACTCACACACAGAGATCAGCTGAATGAATGTTGACACAATACACAGCAGAGATGGAAAAAAGGCTCCAGTTAACCTTTCTAGTATAAGAAAAAAAAATTAAAACAATAGTTAATATTAACAGCCACTAAAAGAAAATGCAGAGTAAAGTGTGTGTGAGGGAGAGAAACATGAGGCTGTATTAAATCAGATCAATGGCATCAACAGATCAATCGAACAGTTTCTGTCCCAATCTGCCTGTTTTCCATGGACAGAGACAAAGTTACAGGAACTGACGGAGCAGACACATTAAATTAGGGGGAAAAATATCATCAACATTTTTATTTGTCATCTTGTGTTTCTGTGCACTCACCTCTCCACGTTGAACGAGCAAAATGTTCATTTAAATAGGGTGGTCTGAACCACGTCTATACGTGCACCTATTGTGGAGCAATGTTAGTGAATTCCCCACAGCATGTGAGGAAACAGCGTCACCAAAGGATTAGGGATGCATCTGGTTTACTGCCCTTTATTTCAGATCTTAGTGGATCTGCCCCATAGTATTTAGAAAAAGACTTCTAACAGTCTGTAGCAAAAAACAGAACAACTAGTTGGAATATGCTGACAACAGCAAGATCACTCAGAGTCAAATCTCCTCTAAACTATAAATCTGCTCTTTTCCAGATATTGTCATCTGGATCAATGGTCCTGATCACCTTGATCATTTACATTTTAAAGGCTTGAAACACATTTATATCCCATTGATAACCAAAGGTGTGGACTTGGGTCACACATTTGATGACTTTAGACTCGACTTGACAACATCATGAAGAACTTGTAACTCGACTTTCATCTTGAAAACGACTACTGAGTCGAGAAGACTTGACTTCTTTCCCTTCCGTGACAAAATATTTTATTATTAATAAGCAACAAGTCTGCTGAAGCCCTTGGGGATACCCCCCAATGAAGTTTTTTCAAAAAGTAGGTGTTTCCATTACCAGTTTTTATTGAACTATTTAGATTTTGGAATGGAAACACACAGAAGACAAACAGGACTTTCTTCTTCTACTTTCTTTGTTATTGGTGTGTTGCAACCAACTTGAACAGGTGCATATTGCCACCGACTGTAAATATTTTGTTTCATTACTTTAAAGCTCTTCCCGCTGCAGTACTTATATGTGCTGCAACAAGAACCACAACAAGAATCACATCACTCAGGACTTTGATTGACGGCTCCACCTTTAAACAAACTGACAGCCAATCAGAAAGCAGCTGAAAACATCCAGCTGGGCTGAGACGTGCGCACACTAGCATATACAGTATCTTGATCTGGATCCCCTCCAAAATTGAATGAAATCTTTCCTGGTTTAAGATCTATCTTTGGTAAAATACGAGCTCTTTAGTGGAGCAAATGAGATCCAGCATCAGGTCAGAACTCGTTCAACGCTTAATCACAGTGTATAATTTCTTTTTCCTCTTTCCACCTAGAATCAGTCATTATCAACAGAGGCTCAGGACTCTTTACTTCAAAAAGAAGTTTGCTGAAAGACTCGCTGATGTCAAACCTAAAATCAAAGGTATGTCAACTCAGTGACCACATGGTGTGCGAAGGATGGTGTTCACTCTCTCACTGTGGGAAAGATCATTGTAACGACACTATGCTTTGAGGGTTTGCATGTTCTTCCAGAGCAATGGGTTTAATATATTATACAGTGCAATATTACCTGCTGCACTGTACACTGTATATATGTATATATATTTATCTTTATCTTTATTTATCCTCTATCCCTTATTTTTCCGTTTTCCTTATACTTATCACTATTATTATTATTGCTGCTGGCTTGTGTTTTAGTTTTTTTGTTCCACGCACCGACTATCAAGTCAAATTCCCTGTGCTGTATTTTTTTTTTTTTTTTAAACTGTACTTGGTAAAATAAACTCATATTCATATATATTTCACATTCTGATTCTGATTACTCAGAAATGTTCATCTGTATTTATTAGGTACAATTCAGTTTCTTTACATAATTTCATTTAAACTTGAAAAAAAAAAAAAAAGTTTTTAAATGAATGTCTGTGTTGGATTTTCTTCATGTGTGCGTTAGCTTGTGAATGAAGCCATCAACAGGAGTTGATGGATGGATGGATTAATGGGTGGCTCATAGGCAGAAAAAAAATAATTAAACATATAGAATGTCTCGAAATTCCCGCCAACCACAATGTGTGAAACATATACAATAATGCTCAAATGATTTGTAACATAATTGATAATGTTTACTACAAATTATTGCGTCGACGCATCGTTTAATGTTGTAAATTCATGAGAAAATCAGGCCGGCGGCCGCTTTCTGCTTCATTTTTTACTGCAGTGCCATACATGAACTGCTGTGTTATTATTTATGATGTTCTACATGATATATCATACAACACTGGATACATGTGTTTTATTATGAACAAAACACTTTAACATGGAGGGATAGACTTGCTGGCAGTTGTAAATCACTAAGTTAGATGCAGGTAAGGATAGTATAAAAAGGATATATAATGAATAAAAGCTTTTAAAAGTCCAGCAACATTGTTATGGCATTAAAAGTATCTAAAAACCTTACTCCGCCTTCGCTGAACGCTGAATGCATGCACACTCCCGGCGGCCAGTGGATGCCGATTTTGTCGGGGAGGGGGGAGTAGATCGGAACAGCGCCGATCAATCCACAGCTTTATATCGGAACAAGTGCGCACTAAGCGCAGGGTTTGTTCATTCTTTGTTCCAGTCACTTGTTTTCTCAGTGCATCACTAGAAACAACAGACTTTTATGTCTACGGATCAGCCGCGGTGTCCGCCATGTTGTAAACAAAGCTCTGAGCTGCTACGGCAAGCAGGAGGGTCAAATGTCATCACCCTGCTGTAGTGCTTTAAAACTTTTGTACTTGGTTTTATTTTGTGAACCTTTAAATGTTATTTCGCATTTTCTTATTTCCTAGTCACTGTGTTTTTTGGCACTGAAAATATTTGCATATTATGTACATTATATTAAGAATTGGGAAAACTGTAATTAAAACTTTTGACTACAAGGGGGAGCAATGCCCCTCCTGCCCCTGGCAAACTCTGCGTATGGTATGGATGTATGGATGGATGTATATATTTATGAGACACATGTCTGATGTCCATCCTTCAGATATCAGCCTTGCATCCAGAGAGGTTCTCCAGAGTGGAACGCTGCGACAGCTGCTGGAGGTGATTCTTGCTTTTGGGAACTACATGAACAAAGGTTACAGAGGGAACGCATATGGATTCAAACTGTCCAGTCTCAACAAGATTGCTGATACCAAGTCTAGCATAGACAGGTAGCGCCCACTGAAGCACTTTGTAAAGCTGCACACTTCTTCACTGGACACTGGTTGTGTGTTTGTAGGAACATTACTCTGCTCCACTACATGATAACTGTGCTGGAACAGAAATACCCGAGGGTGGCAGCGTTCAGTGAGGAATTATGCAATGTGCCAGGAGCTGCAAAAGTCAGGTAAGTAGCACAACATAAAGGTATACATTCATTAAACACATCAACTTTCAAGGAACTTTTGAAAGAAAATGTTTTCTCATGTCGAAGTTGGAGACAAACTACTCTTACTTTGAAAACAACTGGACTTACTAAATTAATACAGGAAAGAACAAATAGTTTGTGCGTTTGTGTTGTTGTTGTTTTCATTTTGGGATGTTTTTATTGTTGTTTTGCTCATTTTTGGAGAAATTTTAATTATTTTTGCATTCATTCTGTATATTTATGTTGTCATCTGTGTTTTGGGGGTAATTTTGTGTGTTTTTGTTGTTGTTTTGCACATTTTTGGAGTCTGTATGTTTTTTTATTATCATGTTTTGTGTGTTTTTATTGATGTTTTGTATGTTTCGGAGTAATTTTATGTTTTGGTCATTCTGTGAATTTATGTATTGATTTTTGGTTTTTGTTGTTGGTTTGTTTTTTGAGGTAATTCTGTTTGTTCTTTTTTGTTTTGTTAATTTTATAGTCTTTTTGTATATTGTATATATGTAATTTTATGTATTAGTGTGATCATTTTGTGTACTTATGTTGTCATTTTGTGTTTTTGGAGTCATTTTGTGTCTCTTTGTTGTTGTTTTGATAATTTTTCTCACATCATGTGTATTTTTTGTAATTTTGTGTATTTTTGTGGTCCTTTTGTGCAATTGTGTTCTCATTTTGGGTTTTGGGGGTAATTTCTGTATTTTTAATGTTGTTTTGTATTTTTTGTGTCTTTTTGTATGTTTATAAGGACATTCTGTGTGTTCATGTTGAAATTTTGTGTTTTGGGGATAATTTTGTCTGTTTTTGTTCTTGTTTTGCTAATTTTGTAGTATATTTGTATAATCTTCCTCACGTGTGTTTTTGTTGATGCTTTGGAGTAATTTTATGTATTATTGTGGTCATTTTGTGTGCTTATGTTGTTAATTTGTGTTTTTGAGGTAGTTTCAATTTTATTGTTGCTTTGTTTGTTTTTGGAGTCATGTTGTGTGTTCACTTACTGTCTGTCTTAGACTCTGTGAAGGAAAATTTCTTTTTACAATATCATTTTACAGCTGAATTAATATTTGCTTCTTCACCTCATCATTAAAATCAAATGTCTCTATTTGTAAGACTAGTACAGTGCCTGTGTATGTATTCATATAGTGGATTATGGGCATAATAATAACATACTTTGTAGCATTATAAAGGGGTATTTTTGCAGCTGCAAAGTAAAATAGCGTGTGCAATTTCCCTGGTTTAACTCTATGAAACATGCGCATGATGATGGTGTTGTTTTTTTTACTCATTTTTATATTTTTTTTGTTTGGTGTATTTTTCTGTAATATATGTTTTTTTTGGAGTCATTTTGTGTATTTTTGGAGCCTTTTTGCATATTGTTGTGCATTTCTGTTGTTGTTTTGTGTACTTCCTGTATAAATATTGTTTAGTTTTTTGTTTTACATCATTTGTGCATTTTTTGTATAATTATTGTTTTTTGTTGCCTTAAGTAATGTGATTCTAGAGTCATTTTGTATCTTTTGTTAGTGTAGTTTTTTGTATTTCTGTTGTCTTTTGTGTATGATTTGTAGAAATGTTTAATTTTGTGTATTTTTAGTCATTTTCATATTTTTGTTGTCGTTTGGTGTGTGTGTGTTGGGGGAAGGCTGGTGAATCCATTCTAAATTTATGTGCACCAGTCCATCCACGTGTACCTGCCTGCCTAACTTTCACTAAACTTATCTATTTTAAGTAGTTAGGTGTAGTGGCAGGTGTGACATGAGTGAAGCTGCAGTAATCAGGCGCGTTTTTTTGTCATTTTTTATTTTTTTTAGTTTTTTGGAGTTTGGTATTTTTGTATCTTTCTATCTTTCTGTTGTGTTTTCGTTTATTTTTTTGTATAATTATTGTTTTTGTTGCCACACACGGCACCACAGAGAATCTGCAGTTTTCCAGATGCAGTATTGAGCGAATTGAGTTCAATACCCACTCTAGTGAAACAGCGATTTAGTGAGCAATTACACGAACAGTTATATGGTTTAAACAATGGGAAACTTGTCGCTTAAAGACTCACCAGTGGCTGACGGTTTCAAATGACTTATTCAGAGAGCTCCCATTTTTGAGAAGCGATGACAGCATGGCAGGCACAGTTATGGAGACGGAAAAGGAAGTGTACTTTTTTTTTTTTTAGAGGAAGTGGACTCTGTGACCCGCGACTTAAAGGAAGTTTGGGATCACATGGATAATTTTAAATAACCATGAAATATTAACTTAAAAAACTTTTATCAGTACAAAAACGTTTTTAATATTGACTTTTTTTTTTAACCCAAACATGACGTCATGAACCCGGAACCGGAAGTAGCGCGCTCAATACCGCGCTCATTATTGAGAGGGCCGTAATCTTAAAATTAATGTTTTGAACGTTTTGCGACACCATATTACTCCAAAATAACAGGTGCACACACTTGGGGTATCTGGAACCTGTTGACTAAGTTTCAGGTTGAACTCGTACCGCGTTGGGGAGATATTCACTCCACACACGCACACAGACTTTTTTTTTATTTTAGAGATAGATTAGGATAGTGGGATGCCAGTATCTTATTCATCTTCATGTGTTGCCATCATTAGTGTTATAAGAGTAGTGATGCGTTCTGGTAAAAAGACAAAGACAATCATACATTCTGTATTTCTTTACAGTATGATAGAGCTGGAGAAGGACATCAGCAGCTTGAGATCTGGGCTCAAGGGTATTGAGGCGGTGAGTAAAACACTGAGGAGAGATCAGAGCAGATGTTTGATAATTCTGTGTTTCCATCCCTTGTTTGCTGTGTGTTTGCAGGAGCTGCAGTACCAGAAAACTCAGTCCAGTCCCAGTGCAGCTGACAAGTTTGTACCAGTGGTTAGTCAGTTCATCACTGTGGCCTCCTTCAGTTTCTCTGAAGTGGAAGAATCCTTCAGTGAGTCCCAGGAACTGGTAGGTTACACCACCTGGAACAGGTCAAACACATTCATTAATTATTGAAGAAAAGAACCAGTGCTGATTAGGGTTGGGTGTTGGTTGCATTTTATATATATACCGGTGCCTGCTCTGTACTTTTTAAACTAAATTAAGTTTGAATTAATCTAGGTTAATGTCTAGCACAGACACACACACACGTAGGAGTGGGCGATATGGGGAAAAAAAAATCACATCACTATTTTTTCTTTGTAAAATCACAATCACAATATGATTTTTTTTCATTCAAATCATTTAGACTATTCTAAAGTTGTTTACCAATAAAACAACCCAATTAACTTACTTAAAATCATCGCCCTAAATGGAAAAAAGAAATAAAAGATCATGAAAGACAATGTAATTGTCAAATATTTTTTTAAATTGTATGTAAGCAACTTATCAAACTGGTTCCAAGTATAATTAACATAAAACAAAAAGGCTGACAAGTTCTTATAGTCACACAGTCTTTTTACTTTGTTTAACTAAAGTGGATTAGCATTAGCAACACTTGCAATCAAGTCAAGTCAAAGTGTTTATTGTCATCTGTACAGTTAGAAACACGTTTCCCTGTACAATGAAATTCTTGCTTTGCCGGCCGCCAGTGAATGAATAAAGGAATAAATCGAGATAAAAGAACTATAATAACTAACAGTGGCATGCAACACTGTTACTCAACAAAACCTGAACATTAAATACAAAACACCTGTACAATTAAAAAAAACACAAATATATTAACTATACAGAGGAGAGGTGATATATACAATGGTATGTGCAAAAAGCTGTTTCATAATAGAAAGACATGGTGTTAGCTGCGCATGGGCGCATCTAAAGTGCGAATGCAGGTGGTGTGCAAAGTTCAGTGGAGAAGGGGGGGGGGGGGGGAATGAATAGTTCATTAGACTCCGATCACTTATTTAGGAGTCTAATGGCCGAGGGGAAGAAGGAGTTTTTGAGTCTGCTGGTCCTGCATTTCACACTTCTGTACCTCCGGCCTGAGGGTAGAAGTGTGAACAGTCCGTGTTGGGGGTGAGTGGAGTCCTTGATGATGGCGGCAGCTCTCCTGTGGACTCTGCGCTTGTAGATGCTCTGCAGAGAGGGCAGCGGAGTCCTGGTGATCTTCGTAGCAGTCTTCACTACTCTCTGCATATACTCAGCATATCAGTCTAGTGATTTCTATTTGTTTTTGAGGTAACACACTTATATTAATAGAATCCTACTTTAAGCAGTGTTTGAACGCCTCATTTCACACAGTTTAGACAATCATATCCTTTACAAAATAAAATGTTGCTGGGTGATATGACCCAATATTCATATCTCTATATTTTTCCTCAAAATGGCAATAGGCGATATAAACCATTTATTTTTTATTATTGGTTTTACAAGAAAAACAATGATGGGTCAAAGTCAGTGGAGAAAAATGCCACAAAGACCCTTTTACTAATCACTAGCAGCACAATATCAACATTTTGTGTCACTTTTGACTTTTTCCGTCATTAAAGCCGAAATGTGAATAAATTATGTAGTGTTGCTTTTTTCAGGGCAGCTCTGAGTTTCTGAATGTCGTTTTTAAAGTAAATCACATTCAGGACACTGTCTCTTTAAGAGTGTGGAAACAGCCCTGTTAGTTTCAGCAGCAGCAGATCTCTGCTGAGGAGCGACAGAAAGTTCGTTAGAGAAGAGAAACATGCAGTGTTCCCTCAAACGTCTCTCAGTGTTTAATACTCACTGGGAGTTTCCACTGGATACGTCTCCGCTGCGCCACGGCACCGATCCAGTTTTGCCCCGCTGTCCGCCGTCTGGTAATCCCCACCGGTTGCATTTTGAATACGCCACGGTGCACTCCGGTTGGACGACCGTGATGTCACAAGACAGAGTTCTCACGATATTTATACAATCTTGCGAGAACGCAGTTAAAAGTATGTGTAATAAACACAACAATAAACAGATAAACAGGTCAATGTTCCTAACGAAGGAGAACAAGAAGGTTGGACTCTGGATTTGTCATAGACACAGTTTTTAGCAACAGCCAAAAGAGAAGAGATAAAACCAGTACAACATGAAGTAAATCAAAGTTGCTGTAGTTTACAGTGCAGTTACAGTATGAGAGGAATCAATATAGTGGATGTGATTTTGTTTTCACACATTATGACGTTTTGGTGATGTAGTTACTTGAAAGACGCATCAGACGCATATTTCTATCTGAGCCACAGTTAAAATCTCTCTTTTTCTCCTTATAATTGATGCTAGATTTGTAAGTGCAGAAAGCCTGATTTTATAAACTCCTTATATTCCTGCATTCAGAAATGATCATCGCGCATCATTATTGTCATCATCATCATCATCTGTCACCAATACGGTACCTGCACTAAAAGCGTGACGCGCTGCAGGGAGGAAATAATCCCCGCAGATCGTTCTGCTTTAAGAGGAGACAGAGCTGTTTGCAGTCAAACAGAATTATTGGCTTCCTACATAATACGCAGTTTTAAATATAAATTGTTTAATGCCTTATGGAGCTGATGTGAGCAGTATTGATCCATCCTTTTCTGGTATCCACACACATTTCACCAACCTCCATTTATGACAGCTTGTTTCACTTATCATTTATTCTTTAGAGGATCAAACTGTGGCTTTACGTTGGACATAGTATGAAAATAGTTGGACATCACTGTGGCAAAGTGGACAGAAGTCTGAGTCTGTTTTAATTAATCGAGCAGCCGCAGCTGCCGCACAACTCGAGTGCGCACAAAACAGCTCCATGACGTCTGTGTGGCGTAAAATGTAACAAAGTCCATATTTCTAGTGCAATATAATGTTTCACCTTATCGGCGTGCTGCATTTATTCCAGGGTTAGAAGCATGTAAGAGGAAACGACTTAAGCAGACGGGAGAATACACGTAAGGCATGATTTAAATGGGAACGCACACATTTCAGGGCTGCTCCAGTGCGTAACAGGAATGAAGGCGAGCAGTGACTGACTTAAGTACAGGGGGAGAATAGTGCAGCACAGCTGCACGGCTTTTTTGACTTGCGTGCATGGGAGAATAGAGCCCTATATGAATAGCTATGCCCAAAACAGCTCTGTTTGTAAAACGACCTCTGATTGGCTGAAAAAAAGTGTTGCGCTCCTTGATTTTTAAAGCTTGAACACTGAGCCAAGAGAAGGAGCAGAGATCCAGAGTCCTCTCTGAACACTTTGGATGAAATTATAATCAAAGGTTACGATGGAGTTTAGATCAAATGAAGCCAAAACAAACGTACATACTGCAGCTTTAAAAGTAAGTGTTTTTCCACCTTTTCCACGCACTTCTAAGCCCCACGAAGGTGAAACATTATATTACACTGGTGTCATTTTGTGTATTTTTTGTTGTCATTTTCTGTGTTTTTGGAGTCGTTTTAGACTGAGGGGCACGTGTGTTCATTTTTAGAATCATTTTTTTAGTTTTACGATTTCTCACAGAGAAACTAACCCTGTTAATTGTTTGTCTTGAAGTTTTTAAAAGCCTTGACACACTTTGGAGAAGCATCATCAAACCTTCAACCCGACGAATTCTTTGGAATCTTTGACTCATTCCTCACAGCCTTCGCAGAAGCCAAACAGGATAACTTAAACATGGCTAAACGCAAGGAGGAGGAAGAGAGAAGAGCGCTCCTGGATGCACAGGTTGGCATGGAGATACTCATGTTCTGCTTTAAAACAACTCCTCACTTCGTTTGTTTTCGTCTGCAGCTAAAGAAAGACAGGGAGCAGAGACGAGCCAAAACAAATGATGAGGAAGGCGGTGAATTTGATGACTTGGTGTCTGCTCTGCGCTCAGCAGAAGTGTTTGACAAAGACGTTTCCAAAATGACTCGCAGGAAGCAGCGAACACACAGCCCTTATGACAGCAGCAGGGAAAGAGCAGCAGGAAAACTGTCAGAGGACACACATAGGGACTAAAGGAGGTCAATTTTTTAACGTTCTACTCACTGGATTTACTCAAACTACTGAAAGAAAAGTTGTTTCCCTTCAGAGTTTTTAATGATGATCCTAACCACAAGAAGCTGTAATAGATTCCTAATGGCAGGTGAAAAAAGACTTTTAAGCAGCTAAAATGTTTCCTTTGGGAAGTAGAGAGAGTTCCTCATCAGCCTCTTTAGATCTAATATGTCAAACTCAAGGTCCGGGTGCCAAATCTGGCTCTTTACAGCACCCATTGGGTCTATCAGGAGAAAGATGACAGAGAAAACATGAGTCATTGTGTCACTAATTCAGTAGTAGATACTAAATATAAACCCACAATATCTTTTAATTTCTAGTTGTGGAAATTATTTCACAACTTCAAATAAACAATCTCACAAAATTACACGACAATTAGTCAAAAAATGAAGGAAATTTAAAGTGAGGATCCTGCAGGGACTGAAATCTGTCACTTATTGATTGATTGGATATAGTTGATGTTTCACTTATGTTACGTATTATTGATACGTTGAAGTACAAACTTGGGAACATTAATGGGATCATCCATTGTTTTTACAAGTTTGGTTTTAAATCTTTGAAATCTACTTATTAGAAGATCTATGTTTAACAAACACATTATTATGCACCATATTCATTTAATTGCCTTTTACTTTACAGTTTAGGAGCTTGTGTTCCACCATCTTGAAATCACGTGATTGATGTCACACGGCCTCACTGCCTGTAAACATCCCATCGAAGCATTCGGCCTGATTTTTAGATCATTTAGGAGCGTTTTTCTCTGAAAATGACAACTTATGCTGCTTTTGGTTTCTTGAAATAATCAGGAAATGTTAAAGGGCCCATGTTTCGCTAAATTGACTTTTCTGTGTTTTAAACATCATCAAAGTGAATATTCATAAGTAAGCCGCAAATCAGCCTGTTTGTGTAGAGTTGCTCAGAAAGTGACTTTTCAGTGGCTAAAACTTTGGAAAACAGGCGAGTTTGGGAAAATAAACCTCAAATACTGGGGTTCTTTGAACAAACAGAGATGGGTGAAAAATAGCATGATATGGGACCTTTAAAGATGTCGATGTAAACCTTTTGTTTAAAGAAAGAGGATAAAAACAGTTGTGACCAAAAAATAAAAAATCTTTGACTGCAGGGTGCGACAGTTCCAACTCTGAGGTTTGCTTGTAGACAATGAAGCAGAGAAGAAGAGCTCTCCTAAGGGGCCTTTTCTCTCCCTTTAACAGTCCGGGGCTGATGCTCTGGTGGCTGAAGTTAGTGAGTAATCAAAGACAGTTGTACAAACAGTGGATGATCTTTGTCTCACTTGAGATCCAACTGCTCTGTATTTGTTCCCTCGACTAAAATGAGTTTTAATTGTTTATGATGAGCTGCTGTGTCCAGGGTTGTTTAGTGGCTTCTATGATTCTTTATGATGTTGGAGGGTTTGTAACAGCAAACCTGTGTAAAGACTGTCTGTGATCACTGTTGGCTTGTTTACAATGGTTTTCATCACTGTGGATCTATTGATGCCGGAGCAATGACTAACCAAACCTAAGTGTGTTAGTTTGCAATAGTAGGGACATTAGTTTGTTTAGTTGCCCTTGAGCTAATTTTGTGCAACACTCCAATTAAACACAAAAGTTAACACCAAAAACGCACAAAGTAACAACAAAAATACACATAATGACTTCAAAAATAGTATAATAAAAACACACAAAACAAAACACAAAGGATAACAAGATCACAAAAATCAACTTCAACAACAGAAATACACAAAAAGACTCCAATAAAACACAAACAAAACCTTTGTTACCTGATAATGCTCTGATTGGGCATTATTCTAATGCTGAATGTTGATCATGTGACCCTCAGATCAGATGCAATCACATATTTGTGGCCACGCCCCCTTGTTTCTACCAGAGGCGAAAGTAACAAATTACAAGTACTCATGTTACTGTAATTGAGTTGCTTTTATGGGTACTTGTACTTTTTTGAGTATGTTTATAATCAATAATTTTACTTGTATTTAAGTATGTTTCAAAATAAGTTAAATAATTAGTTACATTTTCCTGTCCCACTGGTGTGTGAATGTGAGAGTGAATGGGTGAATGAGCTGATATGTAAAGCGCTTTGGGACTGCCTCAGTGTGGGGATAAGGCGCTATATAAATCATGTCCATTTACCATTTACCATTTACACCCAACTGTTACTGAGTTAATTATTTTTTGTTTAAATATGATCAACGGACAAAAAATAAATGACCAGACAACAATCAACAAGGCCAGAAGATTCTACAAGCACTCGTAACCCATGACGACAAATCATCTGTTATTGGTTTTATTTTATTTAAAAACAATTGTACATTTTGACAAACCTTTTATTTTATACAGATGCCTTCATGGGAAATAAATTAAGTTCCAATTGTGCAAGATTTGGTCTCTATCTTTTTAAGTTTTGACATGAGATGTTTACTGTATGCAAGGGAATCATGACAGGATTTATTATCAAAAATAAACATGGGGGATGAAAGTAATTAGTAACTTTTACTTTGAGTGTTAATCATTTGAGCTACTTTTTACTTGTAGTTGAGTATTTTATGCATGACTTACTTGCACTTGAGTATGGTTTAAAAAAAAGTTACAGTACTTGAGTAGCATATATCAGTACTCTTTACACCTCTGGTTTCTACTTTCTGACCCTTTATGAAAATAATATTCAGAATCACTAAAAAACAAGAAAATGACAACAAAAACACTCAAACTCTTTGTTGTTTCCTGTGTTAACGCTCTGATTGGTCATTGTTCTAAATACTGACATGAATGTTGAACATGTGATCAATCAATAACTCCTGTGGCCGTGAAAACAGTATATGGATGGAGTGGGGGGGGGTAATTTGTAAAGAGAGGAAGCCTTACATCAGCCTGTGATGTTGGAATGCTACAGGAATGTCTGTGGAACCGAGTTGATCATTTTTTTTCTCATGACAACCTGTGTGTTATACATTAAAAAGCTGTGATTTTATACTGATGCAATGAAAAGGTCATAAAATGTAATGTAATCTGAATATTGGACGTAGTTCATGACCTCAGGCAATGTGACAAAGAGACATTGTCACATGACTGTTACAAACTGAAGCTGCAGATTGAGATTGACGTGTTCGTACAAATGTAGATATGCACTTCTACCAGAAAGCATATTCTGATTTTATATAGATCTTATTCTATGATCATTTTATTGGTGTTAATTATATTGGCTTTGTGTTCTAATTGCAATTTATTTTATTGTCTTATTTTAAAATTTGCATCTTTCTCATCATGTAATTTTATTATCGATCATTTATTTTTTTTCTTAATGTACAGCACTTTGTACTTTGTTTGATGAGTGCTCTATGAATAAAAATTATTAATATATTATGATTGTTTCTTGATCATTTGCAGTTTGTTTGGTTTAGGCTTAATCTTATTGATACACACCTCATTGATTGTAATTGTATTGTTTGAAACAAAACACACGATCAAAGAAAGTGAATTAAACCAAAGTTCTGGGTATTGATGTCTGATAAGGTAGATTCATATTATTAAATACTGTCTGATCATTCGATTCTAAATAAAGTTGAATTATCACCATTTTCTCTAACAAAGATGATAAACAGTGATAATGTGATGGTTGATGCAAAAATATGATATTATACAAAATAAGTTTAACATTGAGACCTAAATTACTGACACTGATATCTCTCTGACTACAAGCATTTCAATGACAACTCAAATAATGCATATTCAAAAGCAGTCAGGAAACATAATTACATCTGTCTGTGGTTGACTATAAAGCTTGGCTGTATATCATATATATCATCATTCTTTTAAAAATGCTGATTTATCTTCTTCTTGGGGTCTGGGGAGGGACCATATGCATAGTAAAGGTTCAGAATTTAAACAAATGACTCCAAAACACATACAGAAGCATACACAAAGGCCCTGTACTACAAAGCTGGCTAGCTTCTTACTGTGTTAAATCACAATGGTAACTTAGGCTGAACACCGAACCTGGTTGGGACCAGATAATAAGATCTGAGAGAGTACAAATGTCCCGCCTCCTGACCAATCAGTTCTCTTGGAAAAAGAGCTGCCTGTGGCAAGATGATGATTTGCTTAATGTTGACAATGCCACCTTGGGAGTCTCACCCAAGGAAATTAGTAATATTTTAGAATAAAATGGAGTAAATATTGATTTGCAAAAGTATAAATGGACCATGCAAGGCACTCAGTCCCTTTAATTAATAGAACTTCAGACGAGTTTCCAGTTAAAAATAGGTTGATTACAAAAAATATAATTTTTTTAAAACAGTGTTTATACAAAAGTAAATTAACAAAACAATATCAAACTAACTTAATCAAATCAATAATTGATGAGGACCAAAGCCGGGACTTACCCAAAGCCGGGACTTACCCCAAAGTCACACTTAAACAAAACACACAACACCTGACCACCTGTGAACAGTGACGTGCAGTCAGGGTAGGCAAGGTAAGGCAAATTTATTTGTATAGCGCATTTCATACTCAAGGCAACTCAATGTGCTTTACATGATAAAACATTCAATTGTTTAAAATCAATAAGAACATTTAAAATCATCAGTAAAATCAATTAAAATCATCAGTAAAATCATCATGACATCAACAACATGACAAAAAATCTCTCTCTCAATCATATGCAGTAGAGAAAAAAAGTTCCTTTAACTGATTTAAAAATGTTCACATTAGATGCTGACTTCAGCTCTGCTGGCAGTTTGTTCCACTTCTTTGCAGCATAACAACTAAAAGCAGCATCACCATGTTTACTGTGAGCTCTGGGCTCCACTATCTGACCTGTGTCCATAGATCTGAGAGACCTGCTGGGTTCATACCTGACTAACATCTCACTGATGTATTCTGGACCAAACCCATTCACAGATTTATACACCAGCAGCAGAACTTTAAAGTCTATTCTGAGGCTGACTGGGAGCCAGTGTAAGGACTTTAAAACTGGAGTAATGTGTTCTGACCTCTTTGTTCTGGTTAAGACCAGAGCTGCAGCGTTCTGAACCAGCTGTAGCTGTTTGATGCTCTTTTGGGGGATTCCTGTCAGAAGACCATTACAATAGTTCAGTCTGCTGGAGATAAAAGCATGGACCAGTTTCTCCTGATCTTTCTGAGTCATTAAACCTTTCACTCTGGAGATGTTCTTTAGGTGGTAGAAGGCTGTTTTTGTGATAGATTTGATCTGACTGCTGAATGTAAGATCTGAGTCAATCAGAACACCAAGGTTTTTGACTTGGTCTTTAGCTTTTAAAGAACGAGACTCAAGATAATTGCTGATAGCAGTCCTCTTTTCCTTGTTACCAAAGACAATCACCTCCATCTTGTCATGGTTTAGTTGAAGGAAGTTTTCACTCATCCAGCAGTTTATTTTTTCTAAACAGTCACACAACAGCTCAATGGGACCATGGTCATCTGGGTTCAGTGATAGATATTGTTGTGTCATCTGCGTAGGCAGTGCCTACGCAAGGGTGAATTGATTTTTTGATTATTTATTCTAATTTTATAATATAATTATATATATTTATTTTTCCATTTCCAATAGCCTACAGTACCTATAAGTTTGAAAGAATCCGCATTTTGTGCGTCTCATCGCCCAAATTACTAAACAGCGCTATTTCCTGGTACGGCTGCACACACTCCGCTGTAAGGCAGGAGGAGGCCACGCCCCCTCCCAAAGGCGCGTTGCTGCTCTGCCTCTGTTCTTATAGCGTGTTTTTATGTGTTTGCACATGCGCAGTCAGTTCCCCAAGATGACAACCATTTAAATAAAAAGGCAGCTCTCTATGCTGCCTTTAGACATGACCACGCTATTCTAAATGTTATACTTAAGTTTCACAGTGCATTAGTGAATTGATCCCACGTGACCGCTGCTGCTACGTTCTCTCTCGCTCTAGCAAGTGGGCGGGATAGAGAAACTTTCTTTTGAGTAAAAACGACAGCTTTTAAAAGATGGGAGACCAACATCTGAGTTACCAGACCTTCAGCAAAAGAAAGGTCAGAAAATTGTTTGTATTTTCCACGGTGAAAGGTAGGATTGACTTTGTGGATGCTCCTCACTGAGGCTGTTCTGAGTTTTTGTTGTCATTTTCTCCATGTTTCTGTGTTTCCAACACAAACAAGCCGTGTCATGAGATACTGTATATCTTGTTGGGAGAGTATGGAGGCTATTTGAAATAATTGTTTATGTTTCTTTTATGGTGTTTTACCATGATGGCCATACCAGCCTGTCATTGCCCGATCCCGTTAGATCTCGGAAGCTAAGCAGGTCTGGGCCTGGTTAGTAGTTGGATGGAGACGACTGAGAATTCCAGGTGCCACAGTGGGGTGGCAGTCATCCCAGTGGTATCTGTCATTGTGTCCTTGGGCAAGGCACTTCACCCATATTGCCTAGTATGATTGTAGTGTGTTGGTGGTGGTCGGAGGGGCCGATGGCGCACCATGGCAGCCTTCCCTCTGTCAGTCTGCCCCAGGGCAGCTGTGGCTACAGTAGCTTACACCACTAAGTGTGGAGTGAAAGAATAATGCCTTAATTCTGTAAAGCGACTTTGAGTGTCTATGATAAAGTGCTATATAAAACTGATGCATTATTATTATTATTTTACAATGTTGATTTTGTTAGATGGCTAAATGCTTGTTCATGTGGATCTCGTTTGGTTTTTTCTTTGTTATTATGAATTTTATATTTTGATAAGCGCATTGAGATGACTTTGTTGTAAATTGCACTAGACAAATAAAGTTGAATTGAATTGAATTGAATGAACACTTGACAGCAGAAACATATGAAATTGTCATTGGTGGTCTCGATTTGCAACGTGCCTACCTAACCCTAGTGGTCACCGCACGTCACTTCCCATGAGGCACAGCACATCACTGAAAATATGTGAAGGAAAGCCACCACAAGGGGTAAGGATAGGTCCACGACCCTAATCCTTAAAATAAAAAAAAAGGTTAACCCAAAATACAGTACACAAAAGAGCAACAAATGAAATTATACATTAAACAAGCTACGTGGCATTAAAATTATTTTCCTAAAACTTGATCTCTCTCTCTCTCACACACACACACACACACACACACACACACACACACACACACACACACACACACACACACACACACACACACACACACACACACACACACACACACACACACACACACAGCAGGAGTTTAAAGGTCGTATATCGTGCAAATCAACTTTTTTGAGCTTTTAATCTTGTTACAATGTTAATTCCTTATCAAAAACACCCCCAAAGTATTATTGGGCTTCCTTCCTGCATCACTGAGAAATCCTCAATAATCTGAAGTACCCCTGACTGCAGTCCGCAGTTTGGGTCAGATCTCAATGCTGCTCAACGTCGGCATGCTATTGGCTTTCAGTCCGCAGTTCAGGGCGGAGCTCAATGCGGCATGCTATTGTGCTGTGTAATTCTTATATAGTTAAAAATAATCAACCTGAAAATAATAAATCGTACCATATAAATAATTGTATGTTACATAATTCTATAGGCACGCAAAATAGATATGGGTTAGGGGTAGGTTTAGGGCTAGAGTCAGTCTGAATGCGATTGGTTTATCGAATATTGAGCACCGCCCCAAACTGCAGGCTGCAGTCAGACGCTTCTCAATAGAGGGTTTTCACAGGGCGTCATCAACCCGGAAGTCGCCTTTTTGGAGGTAAGCAGCCAGTTTACAAACAGCACACAAATGAAAAAATCTCAAATTTTGAGAGGAAATGGTGTTTTTGGCTGTACTAATCGGTTAGACTGTGAAAAACGTGGAGTTTTAT
The DNA here is from genome assembly GCF_900634775.1 of Gouania willdenowi. Lineage (NCBI taxonomy): Eukaryota > Metazoa > Chordata > Actinopteri > Blenniiformes > Gobiesocidae > Gouania > Gouania willdenowi. The sequence goes on along the minus strand of NW_021145219.1, from coordinate 1,145,447 downwards.
AGCGGCCTACGAAGTAGCAGAGCCTGGTACCAGCGGTGTCTGCCAGCAGAGGAGACAGTGTGATCAGAAGCAGGGATGCCGAGCGGGGCTAACAACCAAGCTAAAAGTTAATCCTCAGAGAAAGCCGCTTCTTTCAATCCTGTGTTCTAATGTCCGCTCCCTGGAGAACAAACTGGACAACCTGAAGCTGGATTTAAATGCAAGATGGGAGATGAGTGCGGCTGTGTTTGCATATACATCAATAACAACTGGTGCAACAACAGTGAGCTAGCTCTCCTGTTGTTCAACTACTGACTATAATCATACCTGTCAAGTATCCCGTTTTGGCCGGGAAACTCCCGCCATCTTCCCTTATTAGTATTTTTCCGTAAATATCCTGTATTTTACTGTAGTAATAATTAAAAGATGCCTTACTAAACTGAACGCCGTCACTAGCCTCTCAAGAACTGCCTCCTGAAATGGCCTGGGTGGCAATTCTTGCGAGATTAGTGGCAACAAACCCGGAAACAACTCAGAAAAGAGATGATGAATGAAGAAGTTCTGAAATTGTGTAAATACGTTGTAAAATGTGACAGAGTTTACCTTCCTAAAGAGCAGCAAGATGGGACACAGTTACATGTTCTGTAAGATTAGTAACGGAGATTTTAACGTATCTCACGAGGGAAGGAACCTTGTAAGTCACCATGAAAAATCAGCCGATCACAAGCTTTAAAAAAGTGTTAAAGGATGTAAATTCTGCAACAAATGTTTATAATAAGTCATTAGTGAATACCAGAGAACCACATGAGTGAGCATGAAAAATTACAAGAAAATATGTAATGAAAATAAAATGTTAATGTCTAACTTAAAGACAAGCAATGTGAAATTAACAGTAAATATGCAATGTGTTGACTTGTACTGTATATAAACTCTAAGTATATTAAATAAACACATGTGCTTCATATACACATTTATGTTCTTATTTAGGCTTTTTATAAGGAATTAGGGCTGGGCGATATATCAAGATTCAAGATGTATCGAGTTTTCTATTTTGGTGATATAGAAAACTACAATATTTCATATATATATATATATATATATGTATATAGCTCATTATGTATCAAAATGCTAGTTTTAGGAGTTGTGACTCCTAAAAGAAATCCGCTTTTCTGAGAAGTAAAAGCAGTGGCTTTTACTTCTCAGAAAAGCGGATTTCTGAGTGCACATATTGTGCAGCTGTTTGTTAATAAATGTCCCTGTGTGGCATTTTGCATCAGCAAATTTAACCCAGAATTGTCTTTCTGGTCAGACTTTATTTGATAAAATTATCTAGATTTAAATCGTATATCACCATTTTGAGAAAATATATTGAGATATGAGTTTTGGTCCATATCGTCCAGCCCTAGTAGGAATGTCCACAGCATTTCAATGTTAATAAAGATCAGCCAACCAAATTCTAATAACATAATTGTATTTAGTAAGTGGTTGATAAGTAGGTATTTTAGATTTCTTATACACCTATCTTAAAATGTAAGGGATACAGGAGCTTGGTTGGGCGGGTGGGACGGCTCGTAGTGGGCGCCAGAAAATTTCCCTTATTTTCAAATCCAAAACTTGAGGTATGACTATAACTACTGATCTGTTAGAACTTTTCTATAAAACTCCACATGTTTTTCACATTCGGACCGATTAGTACAGCCAAAAACACGGCATTAGTTCACCATATCTGCTCAAAATTCGGGATTTGCTCGTTTGTGTGCTGTTTGTAAACCAGCTGCTTATCTCCAATATGGGGACTTCCAGGTTGATGACGTGGTTGAAAACCCTCTATAATCCTCCTCTCTGAGCTGCTTCCCCGCCTTCTTCTGAAAAACGAGCGGTCTGTTGCAAACTGATATCACAATGTCTGAACCGCCCCCTCCAGGAAGTGCCTGCTGCCAAAGCCGCGCCTCCACAGTAAACATACACGCCCACTTTCTCGGATCAAGGCACGCGCCATAAAAATACACAAAAGAAGAACATCTTTTTTGATGGACTCTGGGTGGAGAATGTAAGGCTCCACAGAACTACGCTCTTCCATCTGTAGAAATGTGTTTACAAAGTTTTGTGGGCGTGCCTGTTGCCCATGCTGCCGAACATATCAATAGAAATAGACAAAAACTAATTTAAAAAAACAACACAACATTACCGCAAAAAGACACACAATTAATCAAACACAGTCAATTACAAAAGTAAAGAGACAAAAAACAAAAAAAAAACATGCTCATGACACACACAAAAACAGACAAACCGAGAAAAAAATACAAAAAATTAGTCCAAAACAACTCTAAAAACTCAGTTATTTTGTTGTTTCCTGTGTTAATGCTCACAATGGTCATTATTCTAATGCTAACATGAATGTTGTGAGAACAGTAGCCCATCTCTGTAGTAGATGATATAGAGTTCAACACACTAAACAAACAGACTGGCACAGTATTGATCAGGTGATCAGCAGATTCATGCAGTGCAGGTCGATGGTGAGGCACGTGGCCAGGGTGAGTGCTGCTGTGTCACTGCATTGGTCGGGGATCCATGATCTGTGCACGAGGGAAGTCATTTTAATTACACCCATATTGAAGTTTCCCTTTGTGCTGCTATGAACATGAAGTCCGTTTCAAAAAGAGATAGAGTTGTTTCAGAAAGCAACATTTGAGGACATTGAAACATGAAATAAGCTTAAAAAGTCAAAAATGAAATGAGTAAGAAACTAGGGGTTTAAACTAAAGCATGACAATGTTTTTCTCTCACGATAAAACAGGAATCTGACACTTTAATAATAAATTGGTTAAAACTATGTGTTATTATTTTAATGCACACACAGGTTCCCTATTGAACCGTTAAATAACTGATGTAAGTCTATGAGACATAAAAATGAAAACATTTTGGAATTTCTTTTCCTGAAATAAGGCTGTCATAAGACCTTAAAAACTAGCTGAAATATGATGAGCACACTTATACTGGGGCGGAAAATGCAGTAAGACATTAAAAATAACAAAAATGTAGAAAAACACACACAATGGAGTTAAGGCTAGTAAGGCATAAAATGGGGAAACATTTAAATAGATAAGTATAGATAAGTATATAAAAAGGGAAAATTTTGGAAGTTATTTTTCTGAGATTAGGCTTCACAAGACCCCAAAAACTAGTTGAAATATGATGAGCACATTTAAACTGGGACATGCAGTGAGGCATGAAAAATGTGGTAAAAACACCCACATTTTGGATGTAAAACTTTAAGGCATAAAAATTGAAAAAAATTGGACTTTATTTTTCTGAGATTAGGCTATCATAAGACCATAAAAACTAGTTGAAATATGATTAGCACACTTATACTGGGGCGGAAATGCAGTAAGGCATTAAAAATAACAAAAATGTGACTTTTTTTGTGTGCTCATATTTGCCTGTCTTTGTCTGATTTTGTCAGATCTTGTCAGCTAAGCAAGGCCAGGCTTGGTTAGTAGCTGGATGGGAGACTACTGAGAGATCCAGGTGCCGCTGAGTGATATTAATGTAAGGCATACAATTTCAAATATTTCCTTTTTCTGAGATAAGGCTATCATGAAAAAACTTGGGACTGAGATAAGGCACAGAAATTTAAACATTTGGGAATTTTCTTTCTGAGAGAAGGCTATCATAAAACTATAAAAACTAGTGCAAATATGCCAAAAGATGGTAGTCACACATGAGGTTTACCACTTGAGAGTGATGTGGGAGCTGTGTCTCAGATATGGGAAGGATGTAATTGTAGGAAGCATCATCAGTAGTGTTCCTTTGAATCAGGGGGTGTTTCGGCCTATAACACACTATAGTAGACATCATTAAAGGTGGCCAGCTACGGGGTGATCAAGCCTGAGCTTGCATCACATAACTGTTTTCCCACTTTCTCTAATGTGCAGCTTTGGGTTACTTCAAATACAGTAAGGCATAAAAATGGGGAAAATATGGAAAAAAAAACACCCACATTTTGGATCTAAGGCTAGAGGGCATTTTTTTCTTAGATAAAACTAACATAAAACATAAAAATGGGGGGAAAAATGACATAATTTTCCTGAGATACAACTTTCAAAAGACCATAAAAACTAGTGCAAATTTAATGAGCACACTTATACTGGGGTGAAAATCCAGTAAGGCATTAAAAATAACAAAAAGGTGGAAAAACACCCAAATTTCTGAGTTCGGGCAATAGTAGGACATAAAAACGAGGGTACTTTTTTTTTTCTGAGATAAGTATAGTAAGGCATAAAAATAGAACAATTGGGAGATATATTTTTCTGAGACCTTAAAAACTAGTGCAAATATGATGAGCACACTTATACAAGGGGATGAAAACCCAATAAAGCATGAAAAATAACAAAAATGTGAAAAATTCCCACATTTCTAAGGTAAATCGTATACATGTGTCCATACCTGCCTGTCATTGTCTGATCTCATCAGATCTCAGAAGGGACCTGATTAGTACCATAGTTGAGAGTGACATGAGACCACTGAGAATTCCAGCTGGCACAGTGAGTCGCTTAGATTTTGACTTTGTCGTGTTGCAGTCAGTTTATGCATTACAAATCTTAGACAATTTGCATATGTTTTGTTAAGAATTATTTAATGTAATACAAAGTACGTTAGTTTCTCATCAACTGACTGAATATAAAGAAGACACAAACAAACACAAGCAGACAGATTCTAATCAAGTCTTTGAATTACAAAAAAAAAAAAAGTATTTGGAGTAACAAAACAGTAACAGTATCATTTGGAAGAAGAAAATGGCACCTCTGAGAAAAGGACTAAAGTGTTTAGAGATCATCCACAGGACTGAACACATGCACTAGTGTTCTTGTTCCTAGAGGACATTTTAAGGTGCTTCAAGCTTCCTGCCGTGCCTCAGCAGAGCCCCACGTGACTGGGGCAGAGGATCAATGATGTTGGATCATGGATCGCTGATAGTTTCTCCCTGGTTTGTGATGGCAGACCACAGCTCCCACAGCCATGATGATAGTCTTCTTCACTTCTTCATGATAGAGGAGATATCCAGAAACATGCTCTGAAAAGACAAAGCAACATCTCGCACTCAAACACTGGCCCCCATAAGTCCCATAATGAGCAGATTTACATTTTTAACAGCATGACCAATAACATGTCTGTCCACTTTTTGCTTTTGTTGGACAATTCATTTTTGTTGCATAGACTGAATCAGAAGGAAGCACCTCATAGATTTAAATTGACTTTGAACAACATCTACAGACAAAAAGACAATTAGAGCCCAACGCCACTCTTCGATTAGCTTTATTAGATTATAGGCTAATAATTCCTGCAAGTTTTGAAATGATATGTTAAGGTTTCATTTATTCAGACAAACATCTTGTTTCAAGAAATTTACTTTGATCTCCTGACATATTTCAACTGTCAACTGCCAGTCTTCATCAGAGGCATCTGCTGATCGCTTTGATGTTTCCTTGACTTCCATGTAATAATTCCAACAAGAAGACCAAATGAACTTGCTGGAATTATATTATTATATATATTATAAGAGAGGGTAAAGATATCGACTTCTAATATATTGCCATTTTTTTGTGTGTGACGATATTAAAGATCAACATTTCTCCCCAGAATTTTTTTCTTTTTTTTTCTTTTTTTTTCTTTACCATGTGAGGATAATGAGCTCATAAGTAAACTCTACATGGAGTGCAGTGTAAAGAAATATCAGAACAACTGACTGACTATGATGTGCATTGTTTAGCGTAGATGATATATTGTGATATTAAAACGGTGTAATTTAAAGGCTATGATAGCTATCATGGGGGCGGGGGCGGGGACGAGGATAAGTACGACCTAAGTTAAAGAGTAACTGAACACCAAAACCACTTTTTTTGGGTATGAAGTAGTGCTGTTGATTGATCCTGGTCCAACTCTCAACATTTTAGTCAAAGTATTTTAATTTGGCGTATTTAGTTGTAAAATATCACAGTGACTTCCTTCTATGGGTTGAAACCAGGCTATTACAATAGAGTTTTGCTATTGGCTGAAAACAAGATCATGTGATATTTTGGGATCATCTTGCATCACAAACAAGTACTGTTAGCCCCGCCCCTTTTATAAAACTAGCACCTGTGGGCTCTACAATCTGTGGTGAGTAGAATGAATAGAGAGGTATATTGAGTAATGAGTGGCTAGTTAGCATAGCATAGATTGTTCATTGGAGATTTTATAGTATAAACTGGGTGTGTCTTAACTGCTCCAGGAACCCCTCCCATAATCAAGGCATTTTTTAAATTTCCCTTCGAGTGGCAGGTCAGGAGAAAGCAGGGGTTTAGTTACTCCTTAAAGTAAAAAAAAAGCCTGCTTATTTTTAACTGTAATTAATTTGGTCTTTTTTTGGTCCCAAAAATAACACACCGTTATTGTGAGGCCAGTATCGTCTATCGTAATGTATCGCATCATATTGTATCAAGTGTATTGTCCTTCTCTGCTCTTTGCACGGCTGTACTTTAAAATTTTTTTGCTTCAGTTCCATCTTTTCTCAACATAACCGAGCCATAGACATTATTGTGTACTTGCCATTGACATTCTCCGGCCTCCTGCCGGCGGCATCATGGGCATATCCCCGTGCAGGGAGCCCAGCTCATCGGACTCCTCTGAGGTATGTAAGGACTGACTTGTTGAGCAGCTGATGGAGGACAGGCACTCAGACGGTGGTCGGATCATGAAGCTGGTCCTCCTGGGGTTAATGAAGTGGTGCTCATTAGCCAGGGACTCCCTTCGTTCGTCCTCCCTTTGGTCTCTGAGTGCATCGGTGGACAAGACGGCCTCCAAACCGCTGAGGTTTGGATGCTGGGCCTCGTCCGTGTCCTCACAGGGGTTAGCAGGAGTCCATGTCTGATGCTCCTCGGGTTGGTGCAGGGATTGGCTTGAATGGTTCATCCGTGGCTGAGGATAGATATAGTTGGACGGACATTGTCCTAGGTGAGCTAAGCTGTTATGTCGTGTTACTGAAAGCACACTGTGGTAATTGGAGCTTTCAGCCTCTTGAATGACTTTAAAGGTTTGAGTCAAAGGCCCATTATGAGGTGATATATTACTCTTTATACAAAGGTGTGGTGAGGACGTCCTCCTCTTTGACCTATAGATCAGGCTGTCTTCTTCAGTGTACCGTTCCCCGTGCAATGTCTGTTTAATTTTTCTGATACCGAGGTGAGATATTTCCAGAATGTTCAGGAAAAGGGACACGCCAGCAATGGCAATCATGAAGATCATGAAGATGGTCTTTTCTGTAGGCCTTGAGATGTAACAGTCCACACTGTTGGGGCAGGGCAGCCTCTCACACTTATAAAGAGGCTCCAGCTGCACTCCATAGAGAAGACACTGGCCGAGGATGAAGCACACCTCCACCACGGAGCGTGTGAGGATATGAATGATGTAAGTTCTTAGCAGTGAACCTCTAAGAGGAGCCTTCTTCACCTTCCTCTGCTCATCCAACCTCCTCAGCTCCCTCTCCATCCGTTTATGCTCATCCAATGCAAGCTCAGCCTCATCCATTTCCTCCTTTAACTGAGCCCTACGACGGTGACGCTCTTTCTCTAACGTTCGGATGCAGTAGAGGGCGTGGCCCATGTAGACCAGGGAAGGTGCCGACACAAAAATGACCTGCAGCACCCAGAAACGGATTAGGGAGATGGGAAACGCTCGGTCGTAGCACACTGTCTTGCAGCCTGGCTGGTCGGTGTTGCAGACAAACTCAGTCTGCTCGTCATCCCAAACGTCCTCAGCAGCCGCTCCCAGAATCAGCATACGGAAGATGAAGAGAATGGTCAGCCAAATCTTCCCAACGATGGTAGAATGAATGTGGACCTCTTCTAGGATGCTGCCCAGCAGGTTCCAGTCACCCATTGTAAGCTTCACTGCCACATACTTCAACTGCGGACAAACAACACATCAAAGCACGCGGTTAGCCTCACAACACAGCAGCTAGGGCATCAGATTATCCAGGATTGTAAAAAACAAACAAATAACTGAGGAATTCACTTCCTGAAAAAGAAAAGGAAGCAGTTTTATCACAATTCAAAAAAATAAATATTTGAATGATTAAAAAATAAATAGATAAATCAAGCAGAAATTGTAAGGCGACTTTGAATCTGGCCTCACGTGCATGTTTTTGTGACACATTTACACCATATTTTTCACTATAAAACGGGTGGGCTAATGTTAGCTTGAGCATATATGGCAAAAGACTGGACGTCAAATCTCACGTCATCTCAGTGTGTGTTTGTTTCTGCTGAGTATAAATATAAAATTGATGACCATAGTTAACTCCATTAATCGTATTAAACATGTTTGGTACAATTTCAGGAAGTTAAATAGCCTGTAATGAGTTTCTTTATGGAAAGAAGATCAAATAGAAATTAAACGGAAATGTATAAACTGAAATGGAATCTGGAGAAAAACTAGGCTTGATTATCGATTATAAAGGTGATAAAGCAATGACATTAATATGAACAATTTATATAAAGATCATTTTATACAGTATAAGGTGACTAAATGTCCTCTGTTATATACTAGATTTTCCTGATGTCTGGATTTCTTTGTGTTTTCAAAGATATATTGTTTTTCTTTCTCTTCATTGTCAAAGGGTTGAAGAATCTCAATCTCAATGAAAGCTTTGAAAAGTCATTTCCAAACGTCAATGATTTTTAAAACAAGTGTTTATCACAATTTTTTGTCACGTAATATAATTTTGCACTATGTTGGCTTCCTACCATTAAGACGTTATCTCAATCATTATTTATGGATAGAGTTATAACCCATAGAATGACTAGTAAATATTCATAGGGTGAATATATTGGAATAAAAAACATGTTCTCGAAAGAAAACTTCTCAATCAATCTTTTATTTGTATAGCGCCAAATCATAACCAATGGTATCTCAAGACACTTTACAGTAGAGCAGTCTTAAGGACGGACTCTTCATTTTATGGATACACACATATGCTTATATACGTACAGTATATACACATACATATGTATCCCACACCCAACATGAATTCATCATGGCGGCAAGGAAAACCTTCTGTTAAGCAACAGGAACCTTGTGTGGATCCCATTCCTATGATGAACAGCTATCCACGTTATGCTGATTGATTGATTGAGATTGATTTTAAAAACTATTGACGTTTGGAAATGACTTTTCAAAGCTTTCATTGAGATTGAGATTTCTTCTGCCTGCTTTTCATTCCCAAAGTGGCGGGTTTTCTCCCACAATCCAACAGCATGTATGTTTGTTATGTGAATTCCTAATATGAGCTGCTGATACTAGCATTGTAGTATTCAAGACCAGTCTTGAGACCACATTTTAAAGGTCTTGTTTCACACTCGGAAGCATTTTTACTAATTCCTGCTAATAAAACTTTTTGTATGTGATAACTAGGAGAATAACTGGATAAAACAATAGATATCATGCGTTAAACCACATTGCATAATGATTGCAACCTTCCTAATGTGACTGTGTGACACACACACCACTACCTGCAAGTGGGAGAGAGAGGTGGGAGGCTGCACATTCACGTGACCTAAAAATCTTGTTTTCTGGTATTTAGAATAAATGTGAATTCATCAGAAGATGAGAGTTTTACATGTTCTGTATGTAAAAGAAAGTATTGTAACTGTTGAACCTTCTCATGGTTTAATTTTTGTTTTTTGTTTTGTATGGTCTTGGTCGTGGTCTGTGTCTCGGCTTGTCTCGGTCTTGATCTTGACTTGGTCTCGGCTACCAAAAGTCTTGGTCTCGGATAGTTTGGTCTTGAGCACAACACGAGCTGATACTGCCAGGCTGTGTTGTAAATGTTGTACTAAAGTACTACTCATAATTAGTCTGACATCTAAATGAGTATGTAGTGCACAGTATGAAAACATTGAGTATATGAGAAATACCCATACTGTATGTGTAGTATATGGAGACATTTTTTAAGTATGCACAGTGGGCACACTAGTCATACTCAACCCCCACATGATGGATTGAGAGCAGAATGTAAAATGGTCCTGGGACTGGCTCAAGCTAAAAAATAATTAAACATCCCCTTTTAAAATTAAAAGCATCACTTCTTGTCTTTCATTAGTTTTTCAACACTTTTGTGAACAGAGCTCGTATTTTGAAGTTAACAGGAAGAAGTTCATCGTAAGTTTTCTTTTTCTTTTCTTTTTATTTTCTTTGCACTACATACATTGAGTGCAATCTTTTCACAACAGTAATGTTTGTTTTATTATTGCATTTAAATAAATACATTTATTTTATTGCATAATTGCAACCAGAATGTTTGTCAGTAGCACATTAGAAGGTCTATGAAAACCTTTGAATGTGTTTACGTGAATTTTATGGATCCAATGAGCACATGTTGATATTCTACTTGGTCGCTCTCTCACTTAAAATGTTTTCAGAACTTTCAAAGGTGGAGAATCAACAGAGATATTTAGCCTCAATGTGCTTCAGGTTTTTGTTGCATCTTGGAAAACTTGGAAGTATACTTCAGTGGGAGCGCTCATCACAATAATAATAATACTAATGATTAGTATAACCCCAGACCTAGACTCTCTGTGTCATGGACACATTGCAACTACCTCCAGCCAATCCAAAGACCCATGGAAACTAAACATGCGTTTGTTTGGACTGTGGGAGGAAACCGGAGAACCTTGTAGCTCGTGAAAAACATGCATATTTAACACGAGGAACATTGGGAACACTTAACATCATTCTAACAGCAGCCCAATCACTGAGAAGTTAGTTTGTGATAAACGCATCACTTTTAAGTGTTCATACAGTATGTAAGTGCACATTCTAGTTGTTCTGCTCTACATTTATACAGCAGGCTTTAGTGGATGTGACTCTATGAAAAGAACAGACATTGTCAATTGCCAGATGGAATCTTTAGCTTCCTTTGTGATTGTACTTTATTGTCATCTTTAAAAGTTCCTCTTTAAAGTGGGTTACGTTTCTAAATCAGTTCAATTCAGAGGTCACTGATGGTAGAACTGAATATTCTTGTTGTTAAATTGTTGATTTCATTTTGAATGGGAAGTTGCGTAACTTTAAAACAAACAACATTTAAACAACATGCAGGCTCTGGACAAAAAGATGGAACTTTATAGATTTTGAAGCAGTAACATATGAAGCTTGTACACTATATTGTTCCATTACAGTAGCAGTTCAGATTTGTTATTTACTATACACTGTCATCCCAGGCCTTTACTTTATCTACATTATTGCCTCAGCTGCACTTACTTATCAATCCCTCTTGGTCTCCAGTTGCACCTCATTTTGTTTACAAAGGCCTCCTTTGAGTGAGCTGTCTGTGGGTGACCACCTCCATCAGGGCTCTGGAGGTCTTCCTCAGCTCGTCCCAAATCCCAGTCCTCATCCCGCTGCCGCTCTCTGGTTCATCTGGTTTCTCTGGTTATTCTGTGTTGCTGCGTGGCTGCACTCTGCCCCTGTCTGCTACAAGCACTCTCTGTGTTACATGCAGGGTTCACAGGATGTGCACATTGATTTCCTTCTGACGGGACAATGTGCCAACCCTGTGCCTTCTCCCACACCAGCAGCGTCAACTCATTCTCCAGCCAGTGCCATCAATATCAGCCTCCATGAAAGCATGCCACCATATTTGTTCAAAACACTTCTGCTGTGTGTGTGTGTGTGTGTGTGTGTGTGTGTGTGTGTGTGTGTGTGTGTGTGTGTGTGTTTTGAAGATTTGATCAAAACATTTACTGCAAACAGACATGGCCACTTGAGACAAAAAATACGCAAAAGGCCAAAATAAAACACTAATATAGACAAAATTACTTGTAAAACACACAATGGCACCAAATAAGTATTAAAAATAACAACAAAAAGACTCTGAACACGCAAAACAACACATTTATACAGAATGACAGAGAACCATACAAAAAATTACAACAAAATTATTACAAAAACACATACAAAGCCTTTGTTGTTTCCTAAGTTAATGCTCAGATTTGTTGTTTTTCTAATGCTGACTGGCTGAATGTTGATCATGTGACCCTCATATCAGATACAATAAGGGGTGGACTGGGAGATAAAAAATCAGCCCTGGTATTTTCTGTCCAGACCAGCCCACTACATTATCACTACTTTATCAGCGACACCACTTAAAAGTCCACAAATCTTGCGGAGTCTTCTGTGATGCAAACTACAAAGTCCTATTCTTTGATAGCAGTGAACATATAAAGCACGTAGCCCAACGACTAAAACTGATCAATGAATCTTTATTGATTAGTGTCAGATCACAACAGAAGTTATGTCATGACTAGGGGTGAAAGAGCGTTCTCACTGAAGTATACTTCCAAGTTTCCCAAGATGCATTTGGAACCTACGACAAAAGCCTGAATCACACTGAGGCTAAACATCAGAATCAGAATCAGAATCAGAAATGTTTTATTGGCCATGTACAGTTTTAAGGACAGTACAAGGAATTTGACTTGGTGGTTGGTGCACAAAACAAACAACAAAAAGAAATAAAAACAAAACAACAAAGAACAACCCAGCAACAATAATAATAATAATAATGATAAATATAAAGGATGAGGGATAAATAAAGGATAGATAGAGAATAAAGGATAAATAGGATAAATGTAAATATATATATACAGTGCAGCAGATATCAAGCTGGTGGAGGTGGTGATCGGGTGGGGGGGGGGTGTTCAGTGGGTGACTTGGGGTGTGTTCATGTGGATGGTGGCAGAGGGAAAGAAGCTGTTTTTGTGTCTGGAGGTTCTGGTCCTGATGGACCGAAACCTCCTACCAGAAGGGAGAGATTGAAACAGTTTATGACCGGGGTGGGAGGGGTCGGCCACAATCTTTCCTGCACGCCTCAAAATCCTGTAGGCGTACAGGTCCTGGAGGGAGGGCAGATTGCAGCCGATGACCTTCTCTGCAGAGTGGATGATACGCTGCAGTCTGGCCTTGTCCTTGGCCGTAGCTGCAGCGTACCAAATGGTGATGGAGGACCAGAGGATGGACTGGATGATGGAGCTGTAGAAGTTCACCATCATCTTTGTTGGCAGACTGAACTTCTTCAGCTGCCGCAGAAAGTACATCCTCTGCTGAGCTTTTTTGATAAGGGAGCTGATGTTCAGCTCCCACTTGAGGTCCTGAGTGATGATGGTCCCCAGGAAGCAGAAGTACTCCACAGAGCTCACTGTAGAGTCTCCCAGGGTGAGGGGGGTGAGGGGGGCTGGGTTCTTCCTGAAGTCTGCTATCATCTCCACTGTCTTTAAAGCATTGAGCTCCAGGTTGTTCTGGCTGCACCAGGACACCAGCCGGTCTGTCTCCCACCTGTAGTCAGACTCGTCTCCATCAGAGATGAGACCGATGATGGTCGTGTCGTCTGCAAACTTCAGGAGTTTGACCGACTGGTGAGAGGAGGTGCAGCTGTTGGTGTACAGGGAGAAGAGCAGAGGAGAAAGAACACAGCCCTGAGGAGATCCAGTGCTGATGGTCCGGGGAGCAGAGATGGTTTTTCCCAGCTTCACGTGCTGCTTCCTGTCAGACAGGAAGTCTGTGATCCACCTGCAGGTGGAGTCTGGCACGTTCAGCTGGGAAAGCTTGTCCTGAAGGAGAGCTGGGATTATTGTATTAAAAGCAGAGCTGAAGTCCACAAACAGGATCCTGGCGTAGGAGCCTGGGGAGTCCAGGTGCTGGAGGATGAAGTGGAGAGCCAGGTTTACAGCATCGTCTACGGACCTGTTGGATCTATAGGCAAACTGCAGGGGGTCAAGGTGGGGGTCGGTGATGTCCTTGATGTGGGAGAGCATGAGGCGTTCAAAGGACTTCATGACCACAGATGTCAGAGCGATGGGTCTGTAGTCATTAAGTCCTGTGATCCTCAGCTTTTTAGGGACAGGAACGATGGTGGAGGCCTTAAAACAGGCTGGTACGGTGCATGTCTCCAGTGAGGTGTTAAAAATGTCTGTGAACACTGGAGACAGCTGATCAGCACAGTGCTTTAAGGTAGAAGGTCGATTTTCCACCTTTGAGTTTTGAAAACATTTTATGTGAGAAAGTGACCAAGTACAATATCAACATGTGCTCATTTAATCCATAAAACTCATGTAAACACATTTCATTATGACATTTCAGAGATTTTCAGAGACTCTCCAACTGACAAAACTTCAAAAGAAGAGCTCTATTGACAAAATAGTAAAAAAAAACTAACATATGTATGACTAGTGTGCCCATCATGCATACAACATAAAAAATGTTGCCATAAAGCAATTTCTCACAAATCTTTTCATACTATCTAATGTGAACGCACTTGATGTCAGACTTAGTATGAGTAGTATGTTAGTATGACATTTACAACACAACCTTTGTTTTTCCCACAATCCTGTCAACAACATCATTCCTAATACTGATGCAAAGGTGATACATCCCAAATAAATTGATAGAGTTTTTGCACATTTTCATAATAAATGTGTTGTTGTATGAAGGGAAATAACTGTCATCATTCCTGTTCTTCATTGGAGAGAGCCAGTCCTTCACTTGTAGATAAAGCTGTGCCTCAGAACTCTTCTCAGCATGAACGCATGTCACTGGCCTGATGCTGCTGCTGCTTGGCGGCATGAAAACACCAGCTGTGCCTGTAGGGCCTTTAATTAGGTTTCCATCACACTCGCACATAGTCAATGTGGCATTGACTCGATTTTCCCTTCAGAAGCTACTGCTGTGGTTGCCGAGGCCCGATGTCACAACAGAATCGTTGGGTTACACAATATACCCCCCCCCTTCCAAAGTGGTGTTAGTTTGTCTGTCTCACCCTTGTTTTAAAACTCGCCTTCAGACATCATATATTTCCTCTCATGGTAAGAGTGTGTGTAAAGAACTGGACTCAATCCCTGGAAATGCACTGGCATGCTTTGGGCTGTGGGATAAACTCGTACTGGACTTAACCTTAGACACGTTGATCCCAAATAACAGTTTTAGCACACACGTCGTCACCCTCTGCTCCCTCGGATAAATTAACCAGTCTCAGATTAGACCGTCTCGATCTGGTCTCCAGGGCTATTAGCCTCTCTTCCATGTCTTTATTTTTTAGCTTCCAGAGATCTTACTTTTGTTAGGAGCATGATTACGTCATCTTCGGTGTTAGAGATCCTAGTTTCTGTCTGTGTCACTCGCGCCGCACAATTGAAGATATCCTTCCTCACGCATTCAAATGCGGTCATCAAGCCATCAAATCTGGTAGAAAATTCGGACTTCATGTTAATTGCCATGAGTATAAAGAAACGGCGCTAGGTTGATTTAAATCCTACTTATCAGACAGAACACACTGTGTTCATGTTAATAGCGCACACCAGAGTTAATCATGGAGTTCCACAAGGTTTTAGTTTTAGGACTAACACTCTTTACATTACACATGCTTCCACTAGGTAACATTATCAGAGAACATGATATAAATTTCCATTGCTATGCAGATGATACACAGCTTTATCTCTCAATGAAATCAGATGAAACTCATCAGTTAATAAAACTCAAGGCTTGTTTTAAAGACATCACATCTTGGATGAGCCGTAAGTTTCTCCTTCGTAACCAGGATAAAACCGAAGTGATGTTAGTTGGCCGAAAACACCTTAGAGATAAATTATTAGAGCAAATAATATCTCTGGATGGCATTACTCTGTCACCCAACACCACAGTAAAAAAAAAACTAAGGCGTTGTCTTTGATGCTGACTTCTCCTTTATTTCTCATATTAAACAAATCACAAGGACAGCTTTCTTCCATCTACTTAAAATCTCTAAAATCTGGAACACTTTGGCCCAGAGTGATGATGAAAAACGAATCCATGAATTTGTTACATCTAGATTAGATTATTGTAACTCCCTACTGTCAGGATGTTCTAGTAACTACATAAAAATTATTCAGTTAATTCAGAATTCTTCAGCCAGAGTACTAACAGGTGCTAACAGGATAGAGCATATTTTCCCAGTATTGGCTTCCCTTCATTGGCTTCCTGTAAAATGTAGAATACAGTTTAAAATCCTGCTGTTAACATACTGTACAAAGCTCTACATGATCAAGCGCCTTTATATTTTAAAGACCTGTTAGTGCCCTATCATCCAGGCAGAACACTCTGCTCTCAGTTTGCTGGTCTTCTGGAAGTTCCTAAAGTGTCCAGAAGTAGAACAGGAGGCAGAGCATTCAGCTAGCAGGCTCCTCGCTTTTGCAATCAGCTCTCAGTCTTAGTACAGGAGGCTGCTACTCTCTCCACCTTTAAGGCTAAACTCAAAACCTACTTATTTGTTGAAGCGTATACTGTATAATAGCATTAACCTAACCACTAGAGCGGACATGTGCTCGTCTGTAAATGGTCGCATTACTGGTTTAATAATCGGGAAGAAATTTGAATTCTGATTTAGCTGGTTATGATTTACAGTTCGCATAAACAGGACTGAATTATAAACTAACCTAACTACATGAGCGGGATATGGGCTCGTCTGTAATTGGTTGCATTTACAGACTTTGGAGTCACCATTAGTTTACCAATAAACGGGAAGAGATTTGTTGCCTTTATAAAAAAAAAAGTGTTGACTAGGCCATTGGTAATGAGGCAGAAGTTGCTTACATAAAGTAGTGAAGCAGCTCATTTAACGTGAACAGACCTTGGTTACACTTCTTTTTTTAGGTTAATATTGTATTATTTTTATGTTTAAAAACCAAGCAGAAGAGTCAGTAAACCTAATATGTATTTTTATTGAAAATGTATTGAGTATTAAAAATGATATCAGAAAAGTTAACATCCTTTTAATTTAATCTGAAGTGTTGGTTAGACTTTATTCAAATAAAATGTGAATACATTTGCCCAGTGTTTAATTCGTAAATCCTCAGGTCCCTGAACAAGCACCTCAAGCAGCCCCGGCGTCAGGGGGTCAATTAGAGGGGCAATGCCCCCCTGCCGTACCTCCTTGCCCCCCCATTGGCTGTCAGAGTGATAGGCCTAATTATTTTTTTTTTCCTGCTGATTTTTTTTTTTTTTTTCTAAAACGAGTCATAATTCGTTTTGTTTGTCACATTGTATCAATTCATATTCAGCTAACTGAAATCAATAAAATGTCAAATTCAAAAGAAATATTTTAAGATACTCTCGGCTTGTGTCGTGTGACGCGTGCGTGCTGCCGCAAGTGACGTGTCAACGTCTGTTTACGTAAGGAAACGGTTATCACAAAAAACGAATATCACGAGTCACGACATTAAACAATGGATATCAGGAAATTCTTCCGATCACCGCTACCGCAAACTGCACGACTGACAGCTGAGCAGGAGAGCCATATTCCCGCAGCGGAGAAGGAGCTAGAGGAGCCAACAGCTGGTGGTGAGCAGCCGCAGCTAACTAGCGGTAGCAACACAGAGGCGCAAGTCCCCCCAGTGGAGTCGGAGCATGCCGATTATAGCGCCAATCCCAGCAGCAGCGGGCTCTCGCAAACCCGAGGTCATGGTCACAGTGGTCCTCCGGATGATTTAGGTGAGGGTAAGCCCGCTCAGATCATCTTGAAAAAGTTTCCCTCTCGTCTTTTTAAGGGTCAGAAACGCTCGTTTGTTGCCCTGTGGTACGACCGTCGAGACTGGTTAGAATACAGTGTCAAAGCTGACGCTGCATTTTGTTTTGCGTGTCGAAATTTTGGGACTGGAGATTCTGTGTTCACGAAAACTGGCTATTCTGACTGGAAACACGCAGCAGAGAGAGGATTGCGCAAGCATGAAGAGTGTGGAGAACACATGGAGAGTGTGGCAAAGTAGCGAGAGAGAGTGAAGAGGGCTGATTCAGGACAGGAGATTTCAACCCTTGTGAATGAAGGCCAGCTAGCCAGAAATCGGTACTACGTCGGTGCTATTATCGACATGTTACAGTTTCTGGCCATAAACCGATTGCCTCTCAGAGGGAGTGTGGAAGCATTTAACTCTCAAGGTGATGCAAGCTGTGGACTTTTTTTTGTCATTGTTTGAGTATTCTGTGAGAAAAGACCCACAGCTTGAGAAGATACTGCAAACAATCCCACAAAATGCCAGATATACATCACATGACATACAAAATGAACTAATTAAGATAATGAGTGATATTTTAACTGAAGAAATTGCACATGAAGTCAGTGATTCATGGTTTACCATTAAAGTTGATGGCAAAGTTGGTGAAAACATTTCCATCGTGATCCGCTTTGTAGCAGAAGATTTGGAAGTTAGGGAGCGTTTACTAACTATTGCTACTGCAGATGAGGGAGATGCCAAAACTCTTGCAAACACTATAATCACAGAGCTGCGCAGAGTTGGTTTAAATACATCTAAAATTCTGAGTCAGGTGTATGACGGAGCATCTGTCATGTCCGGGAAGCATACATCAGAAGATACTGCAGGACAGGCTTGCCAGAGAGATACCATATGTCCATTGTTTCAATCATCAGCTCCACCTAGTGGTAATAAATGCAATGTCGAACGAGGGAGCAATAGAGGACTTTTTTGGAGTTTGTGGGTCTCTCTACAAATTCATTAAGAAACCCACCGTTGCAGTCCACTATAAAGGAGACACACTGAAACGTCTACTCGAACAGCGCTGGACTGGCCACCTAGCTACAGTCACAGTTGTGCTCAAGTCATTTGATGACATTTCCTCTCTGCTGTCAGAGATTGACAGCAATCGTGCCTTTGGAACTGACTTACAAATTGAGGCAGCAGGCCTGATTCGGGCTGTTTCAGAGCCAAGCTTTGAATTCATTGGATGCTTTGTGCAGAAGATCTTGCAGCTGCTTGATGCCCCCAACAAAATGCTTCAGTCAGAACAAATGGATTTGCTCTCTGGGATGCGGTTAGTGAAAAGTGCATCTGAATGTGTTGCACAACTGCGCTCAGAAAGTGAGTTTAACAACATCATGGGACAGTGTAAAGTGACAGAAAGGCCGCAAAAGACGAAGAGGATGGTTAACAAAAGTCTGCAAGGATATGTTGTTGAGGAGACTGTTGGCCAGGAACAGAGTGATACTGACGAGGGTGGCACTGAACTGCGGAGATTATTCTACAGCACCCTGGATGCGGTGGGGGAAGAATTGAGCAAACGTTTCAGTGAACGCAACAGTGAGCTAATGACTGCACTTCAATCTCTGGACCCAAACAGTGAAACTTTTCTTGATGTCAAACATATAAAGCCCATTCTGACTTTATCAAACACTGAAATCATTGAAGCAGAGTTTGTGGTTGCTCGCCAGTTCCTCAAAACAAACATGACCACCGCCAATGAAACCTGGACAATATCACGGATTATCAAGACATTCCACAGCGCCCTGGAGGCTATGCCAAGTGTGATGACGGCCTTTAAACATGCTCTGACGTTTGGAGCATCAACAGCCATGTGTGAGAATTCTTTTTCTACTTTAAAAAGTGTTCTCACAGACAATAGACTCAGCATGTTGCACCAACAAAAAGCACATTAAGTGCAGCTGGCCTTTGAAAGAGACTTAACTAAAAGATTTGCTACTGAATGGAAGGAAGCAGTAATGAAGAGGTTCAACTCTGGGAGACGCCGACTGCAGCTCTACTAAGTGGTGAGTTGCGACGATATCTATTTTTTTAATTGCGATAAGGTGTGCATTAACAGATTAACAAAGGGTGAATAGACGTGACACATTATACATTATACGAATACTTAAACGAACAAATTAGACAAGTATGCACTTCTTGGTATGGCAAAATTAAATGAAAAGGAAAATGATCGTGAAACAAAGAAAAATAAATAAATAACTAAATAAATAATTAACTAAATAGATTTAGAAAACAAAAAACAAAAACGAGGGGGGTTGAGTATACAGTTTGATTAAATTAGATAAAATTCAAAATAAAATTTAAAATATGGGGGTCCCAAGCTAGTGGTAATGATAATAACATCAATAATAGCAATAATAGTAGCAATAATAGTGGCAGTGCTAACAATAACAAAGATTATAAAAACAGTTATAATGGTGATAATAATTATCATGATGATACTACAATAATAATAATAACACTAATAATGATAGTAATAAAAAACAATGATAATAATAATAATGATAACATCAATAATAGTAATAACAATAATAGTAACCATAATAATCATCATCATCAGCAGCATTCCCAACATGCTGCACCCAACCTGTGTTTTAATTTTTTTCCCTTCCCTTTGTCCAAGGAATCCTAGGACAAAGGGAGGGAAAAAGGGGAGAGAAAAAAATCCTAGGCTAGGATAGTGAGATGCGATTAAAAGTGGGCCCAGTAGCTACCTTGCGTCCCATTCCGGGTAGGCAACCAAGCAGACGCACTGTCCTGTACACCCATCCAGCCCGAGACATCTGGCGCCCTGGGCCCTCCCTGTTCTTAATTTTCCTTTTCTTTTTTTTCTTTTTTTTTGTAAATAAAAAAAAAAAGTTTGTATGAGTGATTGGTGTTTTACAACTGGTTTTCATGTGCATATGAATTGAAATGTGTGCTTGTCCCGGTAATAATAGAGACCATAGTACAATACCAAACTTAGGTACAGTACTTAGGTAACCTAAGTACTGTATGCATATGTAGGTGCAGATCTCTGGGAAAATCATCAGCCCCCCCCCGTGGTCATCACATGCCCCCCTCACAATATGGTTCTGGAGCCGGGGCTGACCTCAAGTTGTTCCGGCCGTAAGAGAGAGACAAAAATTTAGAAGTAAATCGGCCAATAAAATAACGTGAACACAAACAACCTAAATATTTAATTTAAAAAAGGATGAATCATCCATAAAGAAGCACGGACAATCCCCCTTAACAGAGCACATACGTCTCTCAATCGGAGTGACAGCTGTCAAAACTGCCATGTTTCAGCACCAAAGACGCACCACATCTGCGCTGAGCCACTTTCATCACAAAGGTCACCGAACTTTCAGAGCACAAAATCCCACAACTACTAAATATTTACAAACTTTTACACCCATAAAGGTCAAGCAACCTCAAGCAACGCAACTTGCGTGATTTGAGCTACTAGGTCATGCTCAAAGTTGAAAAATTTGAACTTTTTAAGCAACTTCAAGCGACAACTCCCCCGGCCGTCACTATCTGTAGGGCCGAGGCAGCAGCCCCTCCCTCCCTACAGTGAGGCTGCAGCAGGGGGGCTGTACACTTCCTTAATTTATCGGGGCAAAACTAAAGCAGTTTACTCTTTGAATAAGCCAACATTCTGAGTGAAGTCATTTTGTAACTCTGTAAGTTGATCATTTAAACCATGAAAGTGGCACTTCCTATGATAAGTGCTGTAAATGTATGGCCGGAGAAGAAGTGATCAGCCCTCTCAGTGCAGCAGTCCTGTGAGCGCTGCTGCTGGCTACGCAGATGCTCAGTTGTTAGCATAAAAGACACAGCAGTCCAAATATAACACTTAAAAATGTAATCAAAACACCTAAAAGCAAATGAGGTGCTGGATCCAATTAAATAAGTGCTGGTCAAAATCTGATCAAATTATGCTCTGCATTTGTCATGTTTACTTGTTTATGTCCATAATTAATTTAAACGATTCCTTTACAAGAAACCTCAGGAATCTATGAAAGCTCACCTGCACTGTCCAGAATCCTGATATTTATTTCATTCCCACTAGATGATTTTTTTTTATTTTGGATAAAAAGTTACTGAATTAATTTTAAGTCATTGAATCATTTAATAAGGAATCGTTCAAAATTGACCAATATAATCCATAAATCGAATCAGCTACAATGAATCATGATTACAATCAAATTGTTGCTAAAAGGAATCATTACACCCCTATTATTTGTGATTCTATCATTATAATCTTAATAATACTGCTCAGTAACAAAGTTTATGAACTTCTTATACCTCAAGTACTTTTATACTGATTAACTTTTTATACCAATGCACTTTTATTCTGATTAACTTTTAGACTGGTGAAGCTTTTATTCTGACAGACTTTTACCATACCATTGTTGTTTTTATAACTGTGTCTGTCTTGGCTTGAATCTTTAAGTGTTCTTGTATGTTGTGTGGGGATGCATTTGCAATTTTGTTGTACTTTGTACAATGACAATAAAATGATTCTGATTCTATTAAAGCTTCAAATCCCTTTTTACAGATGTATGATCTAAGGTAAAGAGGATGATTCTTGCATCATTTGTTCATTGGTTGAATTCAGTCGAGTTCTCAGTTTTCTCGCTGGTCTTCAGCTGTTTGATTTCTTCCTCCAGTAAACAGATTCGCTGCAGCAGCTCCTTCCTTTCCTGCTCCACTCTGAGCTCAGTCTGCTGCTCCACCTCCAAGATCTTTCTTTGACACCAGCGCTCCAACTGCTTCGACACTATTTCAAAGAAATGCTGGGTAACCTGCGAGGAAGAACAGAGTGGGTTTAGTATTCTCATCAGAGGTGGGAACAAGTCACTGCTTCTCAAGTCAAGTCCCTAAAGTCCAGAGTCAGGTCCAAGTCATATCTCAAGTCAAGGCAAAGGTCCTCATCTTTATTTTACAAGTCTTAAAGGGGCAGTATTATGAATAATTAACACTTTAAAATGGTTTTGCTACAGGGATATACATCCCTTTAGCCCAGGGGTGCCGGGCTCCAGTCCTCGAGATTCCTGAGACTTTTAGATGTCTCCCTGCTCCAACACACCTGAATCAACTTGATGACAACACATTGGTTTCAACGAGGTGTGTTGGAGCAGGGAGAAGTTAATATTTAAATCTCCCAGGATTATGGTGTTTGCAGATGTAGTACAGAGTGTTGTGAAACATTTCTAGGAAGAAAGTTGGGATTTGGGGGCCGGTTGATAAGGAGCACAGTCATAGGATGAGAAGGTTTACATTTAAATGCAAGACACTCGCAGGAGGAATTTGTAGGTAGTGGGATGGGGGACAACTCCAGATCCTGTCGGTGGATGACAGCTAGGCCCTCACCGCGGCCAGTGCTGCAGGCTGCCTCCAAGTACCTGAAGGCAGGGGGACAGGCTTCATTGAGGGCAGAGTAAACCTTGGCTGGTGCCAGGTTTCTGTCAGACATATGAAATGAAATCCTTTCTCCCTGATGTGCTCTTCAATCAGGCTGGATTTTCTGTTGATGGACTGAGTGTTTGCATTTTACCAATGACTGTGGGGTAAATCTCTGTACAGGTCGCAGAGCGGTAAAATCCACTCTGCGCAGGCTGGAATCCACTCCATGAGATTTATCCAGCCAAGATTGCCGAGATCTCGCGTTGTTTTCCAAGCTGGAGAGCAGACATCTCACGGCATTTCCCGTGTTGATGTTTGCTGGGGAAACGGCGCTCAGATGACGTGTCAGGCATGCGACGGATGACCACTGGAATATCTAAACACCATTATGCTGACCAAGGAGGGATGCTAACCGGCCTCTCTGACTGTTGGCTAGACGTGGCTCCAGGTACTGGACAGTATTAAATGGGGTGACACTAAGAAAACTGCGGGGGGCAAAAAAACCTTCCGCTACCGCTACCCCAACCCCGCCCCCCCACCAACCCCACGCGCTCCAAAATCTGCGCATAAACATTGAAAATAGATAAATAAAACACTATTTAACATATAGTATGGAGGCATATACATTTTAACATCTTAACAGCGTTAGCCTGACAGTCAAGGATACATGAGGTTTGTTTGTCACATACATATATACTATAGTGAAAAAGCATTAGGGTGTTCAGCTTTATGAGCACAGTGTGCAGCAGGGGTGAAAGAAAGAAGGTAAATAATATAGTAACTGAGCATTTAACGACAACCTAATGCTACATAAACACAGCCACAAAAACAAAGTTAGCTTGCTAACATACCTCTGACGAAGTGGTCACTACAGACACGAGCATCAGCAGACTGCTCCTCCCGACTGCAGACACAGGTTTAAAATCCACTTTGTACAGCGTTCTGTGAGCTTTTTACATTTCTCACCTTTGTGAATGACAATTTTCAATACTCTATAAAATCTCTCTTCCTTTTCTCGATTACAACAATTGGAGCAGCCATAAAATACACAAAACATGGGCATTTTGATTATTTCAGACGGCAGATTCTCAAGCCTCACTTCCTGCCCTCCACATGAATTTTGAGCTCTCGCTTTGTCGCGATGCAGCAATGTGAGTGACGTCATGTGAATCAACAGAGCAGGCCATAGACATATACACATTCTATTGAATGATCCTGACAACAGCTCTAGGGTACAATGTTACAAATGTTAAACAATTACACCACAGTATTATATCCATGAAGCTGACTCCCGTCCACTGTCAGTGAATGAACACAGTCAGTTGTGATAGCCAATCAGACATCTATGATTAATAAAAAAGCTCCCCCTGTAGTGGGAAGAGTGTGTGTGTGTAGAGGGGGCACAGTAGGTCAGCTGCCCGCAAATGCCCCCCATGATGCCAACACTGGTTATAAATCTCATCCATAGCTGCTGCTGATCACCGTGTTGTTGTAACTTTGTTGCGGCAGAAATGTGCTTCCCGGCTTCAGTCCGAGTTCAAAACAAAACGCAAAGCATTGATGGTGCATTCAATGTGCCTTGGAAACACAGGATAGAATGAAATACAACATGAAAAAACTGCCCCGCGACCTTGAAAACAGGAGCACAAGGGTCAGAAAATGGATGGATGAAAACAAATCGATGCAACCATGGATTTTACCAATGCAAGCATGCAGGGACCGATGCATCTCGATTTCACTCATAAATTGTACCGATGCACACTGAATGATCAATACACTCGCATTACGCACGTTTGTATCGAGATACCAATTTGTATCGATTATTCTTCACATCCTTAGCGTGCATCTCTCAACCCACCTTTATGTTTTCATCTGCTTCCTTATTGGATGTCAGTTTGTTTAAAGGTGCACCTGTTAATCAAAGTCTTGTTTGCCTTCGGATGGAAAAGTGTCGTCCCCAGTGGGCGTGCACTGTAGCTGTCCCACTCAAAGTTCTTGAAGCCAAAATACAGCACTTAGGGGCACTGCCATCTTGCAAATTTGCATTTGGAGCCAGAGTCTGCGTAGTAGGATCCAGCGGGAGGAGCCCTAGTAACATGCCCCGCCCATTTAGCGTACTGCTCAATCATCGGCTGTCAATCACCGTCATATATGACGTCAAATCCCATTTTTCAACCTCAAATAACTTATTTAAAACAAACTTCACAGAAAAATGAGCACTTGAACAATGTAGGGTGATAACTAATGATCACAGCAGAGTTTAGGTTTGAAACATTTTTTGCTGCGGAGTAATTTAACTTTACAGTTTTTGTTTTTTGGTGGGGGGGCAAGATCTGATGAACATTAACAGTAAGAGGCATATTTCTCTTCAAACTCCACCTTGCTAATGTGATATGTTTAATAAGTGAAAAAGTCTCTCCAATGAGCATATTCACCTCCACAGCTCGTCCAATGTTTCTCTCCTGGATCAAAGTAGCTTCAGTTGGAAGATCTGTAAAGAACGCTGATGTGTCGGTGGACATATGGTGCTTGTAGTGCCCCTCAGGTATGGCTTCTCTCTGCTGTTTCTCTTTGCTCAGTGAGAACAAATCACTGCTGCTGCTGGAGAATCTCTCACTGCACTGTTGGGTTGAAGAATACAGGGGATGGTTCTGCCAGCAGGACTCAGCAGAACCCGACCGGCTCAACGACGTGTGCATTCTACACCAAGGATACAGAGCTGTATTTTCATAGTCATCTGAAAGAAGTGGACAGACAAATACAGTATACTACAACTAGAAAATGACAACATTATACAGGCAGAATGATGTGAAAACAAATTCTTCACTTTACAGGAAGTACACGGAACTTATGACTAGAACATGTAATGCATGAAATCACCAGCTAATAACTAGTTCCTTATCCCATTATGGATATTACCTGGACATTTCATCAAGATCTGTCAGCAGTTTTTGAGTCAGACTGTTCACAAAGAAAATAACCTGGCAAAAATAGGAAATAACGCTTGAAGGAAGAAGTTTGTGAGCACTCCTAGGTGCTTGCTTTGACCCATAGATGAGAACATCATCATCCGTTTTTTGTTTCCCTGCCTAGAAAAGTCTCTACTTCAGTAACAGCCCTAATTCGCTCATGTAACTGCACCAGAGGCTGTTTGGAGCAAATCAGAAGTTGTGCTCTGAACTCAAAAACGCCAAAACAAGGTGATAAAAATGATCAGTTGACCTCCACATCTACCACATCTGCTTCAATTTGAAAGAACAATCCGACACTTTAGGTCTCCAGCTGCACATCAAAGTGCTACAAATCCTTCTTTGCAATGCAGGACTTTCCAGTGCTTAAAATCAGTGACGTGCCGTGACCACTAGGGTTGGGTAGGCACGTTGCAAATTGAGACTACCAATGACAATTTCATGTGTTTCTGCTGGCAAGTGTTAATTAAATTCAAATCAACTTTATTTGTATGAAGCAATTTACAACAAAGTCATCTCAATGCGCTTATCAAAATATAAAATTCATAATAAGAAAGAAAAAACCCAACAAGATCCACATGAACAAGCATTTAGCCATCTAACAAAATCAACATTGTAAACCACCATTAAAGAAACATAAACAATTATTCAATATAGCCTCTATACTCTCCCAACAAGATATATCTCATGACACAACAGCACATCCGTTTTCTGTTGAAAACACAGAAACATGGAGAAAATGACAACAACTCAGAACAGCCTCGGTGAGGAACATCCACAAAGCCAATCCTTCCTTTTGTACCATTCACTGTGAAAAGTATGAAACATTTTCTGACCTTTCTTTTGCTGAAGCTCTGGTAACTCAGGTGTTGTTTTCCCATCTTTTAAAAGCTGTCGTTTTTCCTCAAAAAAAAGTTTCTCTATCGTCTCTAGCGCTGTCATCCTGCCTGTAGTGTTATCCCGCCCACTCGCTAGAGCGAGAGAAAACGTAGCAGCAGCTGTCACATGGGATCAATTCACTAATGCACTGTGAACTTAAGTATAGCATTTAGCATAGTGCGGTTACGTCCAAAGGCAGCATAGAGAGCTGCCTTCGGATGTAAATGGTTGTCATCTTGGGGAACTGACTGCGCATGCGCAAACACATAAAAACACGCTATGGGAACAGAGGCAGAGCAGCCGTGTGCTTTTGGGAGGGGGCGTGGCCTCCTTTTGCCTTACTGCAGGAGTGAGACGGCAGCCGTTCTATGAAATAGCACTGTTTTGTAATTTGGGCTATGAAACGCACAAAAATGCTGACACTTTCAAACTTATAGGTACTAAAAAATAAATAATTTATAATTATATTAGAATTAAAACAAATAATCAAATTATCAATTCACCCTTGGGTAGGCACTGCCTACCCTGACTGCCCGTCACTGCTTAAAATCCATCAACATTCCTAAAATCTCTGCTCTCTGCCAAGCTGGAGAAGGGTCGTCATGCATCTCACAATGCATTGTGCTGCTGAGATGTTGAAAGGGTTTGTTGGGTGGGAGTGTTTATAAAAGGCCCCACAAGTATTATCTGCCCAATCCCCACAAAGGTGCAAATTATCTACACAATCTCCCACTAACTTTCCCTCATGGTCCACCTAAAAATCTTGAGGAGGGACACAAACAGGAGAATGAAAAACATCTTACCTGGTGATCTGTCCACCTTCTTTTCAAAGTATGTTCTGTTGGCCATGTGGTTGACCCAGCGCAGAGGTTTTGAGGACCCGATGTTCACGTAGGTAGAGGTACTGCTGTCTTCAGATAACGCAGAGAGTAAGGGGAAGGATTCTAGTTCCACATCTGACACTGATGGCTCCACAGTCCGTGCCTGAAGTGGTTTGTAGTATCGAGACTGATCTGCCATGTGGACATCCATCATGGTGTTCAAACAGGAAGTGCTCCACTGGTTGAATGCATGCTTCACTGCTACCTGCTGTAGGAGGAACACACAGTTAATAAAGTAGGGTAAGATAACATTGAAGGTAAAGAAGCCTCATCGCCTAAAACCGTCGAAGGCACAAATACCATCTATGTTTGTGTAGTCCTTCCCCACACTGGAAGGCATCACCTGCTGGCTGGAAGTGCTGAGATTGTGTATTACTTGTTTCCATAGGGTAGTTAAAGTTAATAATGAGGCACTTTTTGATCACTTATAGTGAAATTATCTCTACACTTTGATCAATTAGTCTTGCAGAAATGGAAAATGTTTAAGTTTTAGTTATCAGCATGTTGTAATGATATAGCAACATGTTTAGTTATGGAAGTTATTTTCCATCAGTTTTCAAGCACATCCAGTTTGCTTCATGTTCCTTGTTGTCTTTCAACATCATCATATCTTGAGGAGAGTGGATCTACTCCTATGTGGAACATACAAAGGACAACCCGACCCTGTAACCGGTTATCCAGCTTTGGCCTGTTGTTACTCCATCTACTCGGTATTTGTTAAAATGTGTCTGTCTGTCTCCGTGTCCTATATCCTGAGTCCTTCCTGTTGGAGTTAGTGTTCAATATCCTGGCACAGCAAAGCCTCCACTTCAGTCACCAAAAGTGTCCTCAGCATCCTTCAAGGAAGGCTTGATGAGCCCCACAGCCAAAGAGCATCACATTGTCTATCTAAGGCTGTGTTGATAATTTCACACTTAGTACTATACGCTACAAACTCAATTAGTATATACTGTCTACTATATACTATAAGTATGATTAGGATGATGACTGAAGTATACTTCCAAGTTTTCCAAGATGCATTTGGAACCTACGATGCCAAAAACATGAAGCACACTGAGACTAAATATCTCCATTGATTTTCTACCTTTGAAAGTTCTGAAAGCATTTTAAGTGAAGAAGTGACCAAGTAGAATATCAACATGTGCTCATTTGAGTCATAAAACATGCGGAAACACCTTTCATGCCTACATTTCGAAGATTTTCTAAGACACGCCGTTGTTTTTGTTTTAAGAAGTGAATGTTTGATTTTTAACTTGAAGCTGGTTCCAGGAGTATTTTACATTCCATTCGAAATCACGGAGTGGTTGAGTATGAGTATTGTGCCCACCCTGCATACCTACCTACATACCTAATACAGTGTTAATTCAGGCATTTCTCACATACTCAATCTTTTCATACAATCTAATGTGAATGCACTACATACTCATTTTGACATCAGACTTAGTATGAGTAGTATGTTAGTATGACAAAACATGAAGCAGCTAATCACTCACAACTCAAACACACTGACGTCACTGGGAGGAAGAGACGCGAGCAGGAATACATGGTAGCACAAAGACATGAGTTAACACATGAAACTAGACTATAATGGAAACTAAACAGAACCAACAAAGAGTTGCAGAACAAAAGAGGACCACAAGGACTACAGATAACAAAACTAAAGCTAGGTGACTCTAGAACGCTAGCCTAGAAGCTAGGGGACTCGGGTAGACTAGCCTGGAAAAGCAGCTCATCAACAGTGGCAAAGATGTTGCAGAAGGGCAGATGAGCTGACACCTGAGGTCTTGATGACAAAGTGTAATATATTCTCTATAGCAGTTCAAGCCTTTCTGAAGGGTTAGAAGCATTCACTTCACAGAGGATAATCTCCAGTTCAAAAAGCATTTCTTCCAGGTCCTCTGCTGGGTCCATTCTGTCACATGTCGGGGTTGTGGATGAGGAAGACCCAAGCGCAGAGGCAGAATCAAGCAGCAGGCAGGCATAGCGTTCATAGTAGGAGTCCATTTTACTGACAAAAAAACTAAATCCAAAAGAGGCACGAGGAAAACCAGGGTACAAAACTAAGCAGGTCACATTAACATTCGTGATGAACCAGCAATCATTCAGTGTCCAAGCACTCAGCTAAATAGTGAAGGAGGCCTGATTGGGAAGGGCCACACCTGGGTGCAAAACATGAGGCAGCTAATCACTCGTCACTGGGAGGTGGAAACATGAGAAGGAATACCTGGAAACACAAAGACAAGAGTTAACACATGAAACTAGAACTATAATGGAAACTAAACATAACAAACAAAGACTTACAGAACAGAGGACCACAAGGGCTACATACAACAAAACTAAACGGAACCTTACAGTTCCGTAAACACCATGGGGTCATGGGTCACATTAGGACCTCTTCTGCACATGCGCGTCACTTCAGGGTCGCATTCCGTTCATACTTCAAACTGATGGAAAAAAACGAAATTGTGCATTAAGACCTGCAGTGTGAATGTAGTGACAGTGTACTGTGTGGAGCCCAAGATGTAACGGTAATTAACGGTATTTAGATCAACTGTACAGAGGACTGATATGATCTATAAGAAATCCCGGAGCTGTTGTTGCTCTATATCAGCACTCTTGGAATGTCTGTCGTCCAATCAAATTACTTGGTAGGAACTAACTCTTAAGTAGGACATAGGACTAAGTAGGACATATCATCTTCTATTTAACATTACTATAAAAAAGAAAAAACAGTAGTCACATCCAAAACAATGATCTCACCACAGCTGGAGAGAAAATGTATTAAATACATCAGAAAATAGTTACTTGCTTCAGCTGAGAGGAAAATGTTTGTGTTTGGAATGAAAGGAATATGTTTGACTTCCAAACTTTTGAGAGTTCCACGCAAACCCTGAAAAAGTTTCTCTGAATATATTCAGCTGGTACTGGAAGCTTAGTTAAGACATCTGAACCGGTCATTAGTTCTGAACCTTTAGGCTACCTTCACACCTACCTGAGTGAGCAACACTTCTTCTTTGGACTTATCAGCTCTTTGCTCCATTCTGCGAATCAGATCCTTTCTCTCTGCAGAGGCTCGTTCTTGGCTCAGCATGTCCCAAACTTGGATCTGTCCAAAGCACAAAAGGATGTAGAAAAGAGTCACGCTTTAGAGTGGGTCAAATATATGGGCCCCGGACACATAAGAGTTCAAACATGAACCATTGGTGGCCCTTGGACCAAATTTATGTGACCTCCAAAGTTGATACACAAAATGACTCAAAATATACACAAAATGACTACAAACAACACAAGAATTACAGCAAAACCACACAACAGGACAACAAAAATCTACGAAAAAAAAAATTACAATAAAATGACACAAAAAACTGATTTTAAAAACAAAACATTGCTCTAAAAACACACAAAACAAAAGCAAACATAACAGAAAAATATACACAACAAAATGAAAACAAAAAATACACTAAAATACACAAGCCGACTTCAAAAATAACAGACACAAAATGACAACAAAATGATTTATAACACACAAAAACATACCAAATGAGTCCAAAAACACACAAAGCCTTTGTGTTTATTCAAAAGGACACAAAAACTCAATATGACAACAAAAATATGCAAAAACTACATTAATAACTCCAAAAATTTACAAAAATGACAGAAAATTATACAAAACGACAATGAATAGACGAAGTGAATCTAAAAACACAAAACAAACGTGCAATAAATGAGAGAAAAAATTTAAATTGACAACAGAAACTCTTTGTTGTTTCCTGCGTTAATGCTCTAATTGGTCATCATTGTATTGATGACATGAATGTTGTTCATGTGACCATCAGATCAGATACAATCACGTGTTTGTGGCCCCGCCCCCTGTGATAAACATTTCCTCATCTTTGAAATAGATTTAAAAAAATAAAAAGAATGAACAGAATTAATTTTGCACAAAGGATCCATTTCCTCCTGAAATGTGAAGGTTTGAGGAAAGGGAAGTGAGAGATCAAGCTGACTACAGTCAGTCTATGACAACTTTATTGGCTTTTTTACTCACAAATATGAAGATTGGAGAAACTATTTTCCATTGATTGCAGGGTGATTGGATAAAATAAAAGCCTGGGTAGATGAATGGAGAAGTTTAAAGCATAAAAGCAGACCTGATGTCTGTTGCGGCGGTCTATTTTCATCAGCCTGCTGCTGAGCTCTTCCTGGACGTTCAGAATGTGAAGCCTCAGCTCATCCTGTGTGGCTTGCACCTGCTTCTCCAGCTTCATGAGCACTGGCTCACAATAGCACCCACTGGCTGCTTTCTAAACAGAGAAGTCACAGAAAAAAACTAAAAAAGGTTGTCATTGAAACAGTTGGGTTCATTTGGCATTATCAATTCCTGTGTAGGGGAACAAATAGTAATTAATATTCAAAAATATTATAAATTTTAATATGTTCGTTGCCAGAGGTGTCATCTAGAATTGAGTTTTTAAGTGTCCTCGATCACTTTCTTTAAAGTAATTGTTACAGTTCTCTGTTTCGTAGTGGATTCTTGCCGTCAGAATAGAGGTTTAATACAAGTTTAAATGTCAATAAAAACATAGCGTTTACAGTATGTACACATTTATTTTATTTTTATAAAGGATTTTTTTGGCTCTAGTGGCCTTTATATGACAGTTGCTTGACAGGAAGGGGGTGAGAGAGAGCAGGGAATGACACGCAGGAAAGGGTCCCAGGCCGGGAATCGAACCTGGACCCGCTGCAGGTGAGGAACTACAGCCTCTGTGCATGGGGCGGGCGCTCAACCCACTGAGCTACACACCGAAATCTGTCAAATAGTGCTGTGGCTAAATTTAAAGAGGCCATTCCTGCTGCCTTAAACTCAGTGCACCATCCAATAAATAACTATGATATTAATTATAACCCCTCTCAACTGGATCTGCTTGTCGATAGCTCTGCTAGTCTACTAAAATCCACCTTGGACTCAATTGCCCCATTGAGGGAAAAAACTATTAAACGTCAGAGGAAAGCTCCGTGGTTTATCTCTGAAACTCACACACTCAAACAAACAACCCGTAAATTAGAGAGAATGTGGCGCTCCAATAAAACAGAGGAGTCACGAATACTCTGGCAAGAAAGCCATAGTAAATACATGACAGCCTTACGACATAGTCGATCTACATACTATTCCTCACTAATTGAAGAAAATAAAAATAATCCGAGGTACCTTTTCAGCACTGTAGCCAGGCTAACACAAAGTCAGAGCTCTATTGAGCCCATGATTCCTCTTGCCCTCAGCTGTGAGGACTTTATGACATTTTTTAACGATAAAATTCATAAGATTAGAGATAAAATTAGCCACTCCCTGCCTTCACCTGGGCCTGCTGTACCATTAAATGTAAATAGGCCTAACCTAAACTGTTTCACACATATAGGACTTCAGGAACTTAACTCTATTATTTCATCCTCCAAACCATCGACCTGCCTTTCAGATCCGATCCCAACTAAGCTGTTTAAAGAAGTTGTTCCCCTAGTCTGCCCATCTTTGTTGGAGACAATAAATATATCCCTATCAATAGGCTACGTACCACAGTCCTTTAAAGTAGCTGTAATCAAACCCCTTCTCAAAAAACCTACTCTTGATTCCAGCACTTTAGCAAACTACAGGCCTATATCTAATCTTCCTTTTATTTCAAAGATTCTTGAGAAAGTTGTGGCGGCTCAGCTCTGTGACTTCCTTCAAAACAACAGCCTGTTCGAGGACTTCCAGTCAAGATTTAGAGCTCAACACAGCACAGAGACTGCTTTAGTTAAAGTAACTAATGATCTACTCTGGGCTTCAGATGAAGGACGACTCTCAGTGCTGGTTTTATTAGATCTTAGTGCAGCTTTTGACACTATAGATCACTATATTCTACTAGAGAGATTAGAGGAATTACTTGGAATCACAGGGACTGCCCTAAACTGGTTTAAGTCCTACCTATCTGATAGGTACCAGTTTGTACACGTGAATAATAGGTCTTCTGTGTACACTAAAGTAAGCTACGGGGTTCCTCAGGGCTCTGTGCTAGGTCCAATCCTCTTCTGTATCTATATGCTCCCCCTTGGTAATGTTATGAGAAAATACTCTGTTAACTTTCACTGCTATGCTGATGATACCCAACTGTATGTATCAATGAAGCCAGGTGAGACAAATCAGCTATCTAAACTTGAGGCCTGTCTAAAGGACATTAGGGCCTGGATGGACCAAAATTTTCTTCTTCTCAACTCAGACAAGACTGAGGTCATTGTACTGGGCCCACGACACCTTAGAGAAACCTATGCTAGCCTAACTGCCCTAGATGGCATTATTCTGGCACGAAGCACAACTGTTAGAAACCTTGGGGTTCTATTTGATCAGGATTTATCCTTCAACTCTCACATAAAACAAACTTCAAGAACTGCCTTCTTTCATCTCCGTAACATTGCTAAAATCAGATCTATCCTGTCTCAGGGCGACGCCGAAAAACTAGTCCATGCTTTTGTTACCTCTAGACTGGATTATTGTTTTTTTTTTTTTTTTTTTTTTTTTTTTTTTCACCTTGTTTGCACATGCTGTTGAAGGTTAACACTACAAGAAGTGCAATCTTTTAACAGCAATGCATATTTTATTATTGCAATTAAATAAATGAGTTTATTTCATTGCATAATTGTGACCATCACCAGCCCTCCCTAGGGAAGGGTAAATACTTTATTAAAGGGAGGATGTAAAAGAGAGAGGGCAGTGTTACACCAGGGTGAGGGGGGTGGGGGGGGGGGAGTTAACAGGGAGGAGGGATACAAGATAGGAAAACGAATGGGTGGGGAATAATCAATAAGTTTCAAGTGATGTGATGTGAAATTGTGGTTGTGTATATTGTGCTTATTGTTGTGTTATCAAGCCAGTCTGGTGACCAGTGTGCGGCTTAGGAATAATGGTGGTGGCTGTGAGCAGAGGAGGAAGTGAGTGGAAGTTACATAAAACAGGTATTTGGGAACAACGTGTCTATGGTTGAGCCCAGTATGAGTGTTATCCCACAGCCCGAGGCCAGTGCGTCCATGACAAATGTGATTCCAAGAGCCGCTACTGCAAAACCCATGAGCCGCCCCCGGGCCCGAAGAAGCAGTCGGGCCAGCAGAAAGAGCGAGAGATCTAGGGGCCCCCGGCGACCACCCCACGGCCAAGCAGCCCCCCGAACGCCCCCAAGGTCCCAAGCCGAGAGGCTGCCATTGCCCCCCCCATACACACCCGAAAAGCCCCCAAGGAGCCAAGGACCAAGCGCACCACGCCACCGACTCCAACCCCCAACCCCCAGGCCCCCCAGCCCCCCACCCCCCCACCACCACCCACACCCCCGCGCCCAGCCCCCCGAGGGGAGGGCCCAGAGAGCCCCCCGCCCGAGACCCCAGCGGAGGAGCCAAAGCCCACGCCCAGCAGACGACCAGAGCCACGCCGAACAGGCAGCCGGCGGGCACCCGCCGGTGAGCCCAGAGCCAGCAAGGACCCGACCCCAGGCCAGGAGGACCCGGAATGGATGCAGCACCAGGAGCAGCCCGCCCAGGGCGAACGACCACACCCCAAGCCGCATAAGGCACCAGGGGGCCGCTGGGAGTCCCCCCGCCAGTCCCCAGGCACCCCAACCCAGCCCCCCCGGGCGCCCCAGATGCTGATGCCGCCCGCGCCACGAGCTTCAGTTCTTTAAAGCCAGGGCCCCCTCCAGAGGCCAAGCCAGACCGCCCCGCCGGGATGTGGCCCCCTAATCCCACCCCGACACTCTGCCTCACGGGGGACTGCCCAAGCAGGGGCCGCACCAGAAGGTATGCAAGGGCGCGGCACGCGCCACCCGCCCCAGAAGACCCCCGCCAGGACCGGCCCGGCCAGCCGGCCAAGCACCCCGGGCCCCAGGAGTACCCCCAGGGACCAGGACCCCCCAAGGGCAAGCCCCCGGGCCAAGCCCCCCGGGACGCGCCCCCCACCCCAGCCCAGGTCCCGGCCACAGCCCAGCAGGACCGCACAGCCCCAGACGGCACAAGGCCAGCAGCCCAGGGCCCGCCGCCCCCCGGACAGCGCAAGCCACGGGGCAGCGCCCCCCGCCGGCCCGCGAGCAACCGGCGACCCCCACCGCGGGGACGGAGGCACCCCATCGGCACACATCCAGCGCGGGACAGCAGCCCCCAGCCAAAGATGCCCCGGACCCACCCACCAGTCCGCAGATGGCAGGACATACCCACCAGGCGGCCGAAAGCAACCTCAACCATCGGAACAGCTAACGCCGCCCCCCCAGTAAACAGCATCATCCCGAGGCGCCAAACAACCCTGCCCCAACCCCGGTGAGGACACCAGCACCCCCCCAGCACACCCACCCCCCAAACCGGCGAGGCAGGCCGCCCCGGGCCCGCACACCGCGGGGCCCGCCCCCAAGGCCACCAGGAGACAAAGCAAGCACCAAGCCACACCCAAGGGGGAGAGGCACCCCCGCGCCCCACCCGGCCGACACAGCCCGGAAAGACCCCGCAAGGAGAAACCCCGGCAAAGCCCCCCCGAGACCCACCGCCACGCCCGACCGCACCATCTTGATGTGCTT
The DNA here is from genome assembly GCF_900634775.1 of Gouania willdenowi. Taxonomy (NCBI): domain Eukaryota; kingdom Metazoa; phylum Chordata; class Actinopteri; order Blenniiformes; family Gobiesocidae; genus Gouania; species Gouania willdenowi. The sequence goes on along the minus strand of NW_021145219.1, from coordinate 1,109,145 downwards.
TTACTCTATGCAGTGGCCCAGCCACCAACAGAGGGGCCAGGCCCCCACCGGAGAGGCCCAAATATGTGTACCAACCCACCACCCTGTTATGGTGCCTCTCCATTCCCCAATGGAGAGGCACTTCCCGATCCCCTGTGTGAATGTGTGTGTTTGGTGAATGTATGGGGTGTAATTAAAAGAAGGGGGATGGAGGGGAGCGGTGCTCCCCCTCCAGCCTCTGTGGATTTATGTGTATGTGGTGTAATAGGCCGGAGGGTGTAAATGATGATACACCCTCCGGGGGGTGACATGTTGAGATGCGATTAAAATTGGAGGGATTAGTAGGGCAACTAGAGGTGGGAGGGCCGCCCCCACGCCACTACATAGTAACACAGGTGGCGGGCCCCTCCACCCCCAGCCCCACCATCCAGCCCCCCAAGGGTTGGGTATTGGTGTGTGGTGCATTTAGTGAGTGAGCCAGACCAGCTGGGAGTGGGGTGAAGTGAACATGTAGGAGGCCTGTCCAGTGTGAGCCGGGCCCGTCCGCGTGGCGGGCCACGCGAGAGGGTAGATGGCGCAGACGGGCAAGTGGCACTGCGGGCCCCGGAACAGCACAGCCGGAGACCCCCCCCCACGGCACCCCCCAGACCGCGCCGGCCCCGCGGAGCACGGCGACACCCCCCACCCCCGGGTACAGCCAGGCACCAACAACATCCCCCGGCGCCCCAGGGGGCGACCCCCGCCGCCCGCCGGCCCGGAGCAACGCCACCCCGCCACCAAGGGGAGCGGCCGAGCAGGGGGGAGGCCCATGCCCGCACCAGGGCCAGCACAGGCCCACCCGGCGCCACGATACAACACTCTCCACCGGGAGGCGGCCCCGGCCCCCCCGACGAGAGAGGACGCCATCCACCGCCAAGCAGGGCCATCCCGCCAGCCACGGACCGGCAAGCCAGAGTACCGAAGCACCCCCAGCCCGGAACCGCCCCCCCACACCAACGGCGCCAATAGAGCCCCCCCCCCCCCCACGGAGGCAATCCCCGACGACCCACACACCGGCACGAGACACCCCCCCGACGCCAGCACACCCCGAACAACAGCGGGCCCAAGGCCACCAGCCCCGCCCCGCCCAAGGCTGCGCAGCGCCGCCACGAGCCGCGGCCGGTCCCCGGGCAGATGGCCGGAGAGCACCTCCCCGGACACGTAGCCCAAGGATCCGCCCCCGGGGCACCCCCGCCCCGGAATCGCGCCCACGGCGCCCGGTGCACCCAGCCAGCAGACCAGCCAATCCCAACGCGGATCCACCGGGCCAGGAACCACGCGCCGCGCCCCCGCACACCCGCCCAATACGACCCCCGGGGAGGCCCCATAGCACCCCTCACCCCACCCCCTAGCCATAACGTCCACACCCCGGCCATCGCGGTCGTACAAAAAGCCCCCGAGGGGGCCCCGCCTGGCTCGCCGCGCAAGCGACATCCCTAGCAAAGGTGCGCCCCAGGGAGCCAAGCCAAGGACCCGCAAGGGCCAACGGAGCAACCCACAGCCACACCCCGCCACCCAGCAACCCAGGAGGCAATCGCCGACCCCGGGCAGCAGCCACCCCCAAAGCTACCCCCACCCCGGATCCCCCCGGACCGGAGCCAAGGACCCCACCACCCCAGGCCCCCCAACGAGACCACCCCCGAGCCAACCCACCCGGCACGGCACCGCCCGTCCCCCAGGCGGGAGCCACAGCCCCCCCACCAGTGCCCCAGGCCAACGGGAGCCCCCCAAACCCAACCCCACAGGATGGCGGGCGCAAGAGCAAAGGAGGAGGAGGGGGGAGGACGAGACAGGGGGACAGGGAGCAAGGGGAAGGAGCGGCAGGGGAGCACGCAGGGCCCCAGCCCCAGAGACCAGCCAGATGCGCATGCAAGGGGCAACGGCGCCAAATCAAACAGCCCCGGGACCCCGTGAACACCCAGAAGGAATGCACACCCGTGCTGAGGCAACAAGGCACCCCGGCAACCCACCCCAGCCCCCCTGACCAAGACCACCCCAGAGGCCCAAGGCGGCCCCGGCCTACAGTTGGGCTAGTGCGTTAGTAAAGAGTGGTGCTGGCAGTCGCTTGCAGGCTAGATCATCAGGCTTTTAAAAATTTAGATTTAATGCAATTAAAAAAGGAGTCCAACGCTCCTCAAAGCACGTTATTTTTTTTTGTTTTCTGAGAGCAGACATCTTTTCCATGGAAATAAATTCTGTGAGGAGATTTTGCCATTGGTTTATGTTTAAGGATTTTTTGTCTTTCCAATTTAGTAATATTGTTTTTTTTTGCAATGGCTAGTGCCGCAAGGATTGATTGTGATTGGTTTGCTGGAGGTTGAAGCATTGTCAGGTCTCCAATCAAACAAAGATTTGGAGATAAAGGAATTCTGTAGTCCAAAATGGAGGACAGTTTTTCAGTGATTAGAATCCAAAAGTGTTGAACTGGGGAGCAAAGCCATAAGGCATGTAAATAGGAATCCGCTGTATTCTGGGTGCACTGAGAGCAGATTTCTGTTGCTGAGAAGCCCATTTTATGCATTTTCTGTTGGGTAATGTGGGATCTGTGGAGGACCTTGTATTGAATTAGCTGAAGGTTTGTGTTTTTTGTCATCTTAAAAGTATTACAACAAATTTCTGCCCAGAAATCAGTGCTCGGGGTGATTGAGAGTTCGGCCTCCCACTTCGCGATTGGTAAGTAATTACAGTTAGTGTTCGAAAGCGCTCTGTATATTTTTGAGAGTTTTTTTGATTTTGTTGAGATTTTTTTCATATATATAGCCAGTTCTGGAGGTTGTAACGTAGTTAAGTCTAGTGGAGTGGTTTTCTTTATTGTCTCTGTTACTTGTAAGTACTGTAGAAAGTTACTTTTATTTATATCGAATGCTTGGGTTAGATTATTATATGACCTGATCTTGTCATTTTCAAAAAGGTCTTGGAGATGAGTGATTCCACTCTCTTCCCATGTCTTCAGATAGAGTGGTGTTTTTTTATTTTTAAAGTCGGGGTTGTGCCAGATTGGAGAGAGTATACTAGTTTTTAATTGGCTATTTGTGATGTCCAGGGCTTTCCACCATGCAGTCAGTGTGGAGGCAATTAGTGGGTTTTTAAAGCAGTTGTGATGTTTGAGGGTCGCAGTGATAAAAGGGAGATCAGAGAGTTTAATGTGTTTGCAGTCTAACTGTTCTATTTCTAGCCAGGTGTTGTAGTATTCTTTTGGATTTAGCCATTCTGTTAAATATAGTATTTGGTTTGCTAAGTAATAATGCATGAAATTAGGGGCTTCTAAACCACCCTCGTCTTTGTTTTTTTGAAGGGTAGAAAGGCTTATTTTAGGTTTTTTATTTCTAGTATAGAATTTTGTAGTTGTAGAATCTAATCTTTGAAACCATTGTTTTGGTGGTTTCAGTGGTATCATTGAGAACAAGTAGTTTATTTTTGGTAAGATTTTCATTTTAACTGAGGCTATCCTGCCAAGTAGTGAGATGGGGAGATTGTTCCATCTCCGCAGATCTTCTGTGACTTTGTCCAACATCGGATCATGATTTAGTTTAATTAATTCATTTAAGTTTGGTGATATATTTAAGCCTAGATATTTAATTGTATTTGTGGTGGAGGGGTGTTGTGGATTTTGGTGTTCAGGATTCCAAGAGTTTTTTGTCAAAGGGAGGATTGATGATTTTGTCCAGTTAATGGAATAGTCTGATAATTTAGAGAAGCTGTTTATTAGATTAAATACTTCCTCTAAAGAGGATTGCGGTTCTTCCAAATAGAGTAAAATGTCATCCGCGTAGAGATTAATTTTGTGTTCTGAGATGGATGAGTGGATTCCTTTAATAACAGAGTTCTGACGTACAGCTGCTGCGAGAGGTTCAACGAATATTGCAAAAAGCAAAGGTGAGAGTGGACAGCCTTGTCTGGTTCCCCTCTGCAGTGTGAAGCTTTGGGATGTTATTTTGTTTGTGGTTACTGAGGCCTTAGGTTTATTGTACAGGGTGGAGATCCATTGTATGAATGATTCTCCGAAGCCAAATTTGCCAAGGACAGTTAGGAGGAATGACCAGTTTACTCTATCAAATGCTTTTTCTGCATCGAGTGACAAGATTATTGTTTTCTTTTTAGAGTTCTGTGCCATGTTGATCACATTAAACAGTCTTCTCACATTGTCTGTGGAGTGTCTATTTTTAATAAAACCTGTCTGGTCTTGGTGTATAATTGACTGTACTACTTTCTCTAACCTGGATGTGAGTGCTTTGGAAATAATTTTTAAGTCTGTGTTAATAAGTGAGATGGGACGATAGCTTGAGGGTAATATGGGGTTTTTGTCTGGTTTAAGTAACAATTTAATGTTCGCTGTATTCATGTGACCTCCTACATGCCCTTTATTTTTGATCTCTGTTACTACTCTGAAAAATAGTGGAGCCAGCATTGACCAGAAATGTTTAAGGAATTCAGCAGGGATCCCATCTGGACCTGGTGCTTTGCCTGTTGACATGCTATCTAAAGCATTTTGTAATTCTTGTAAGGTTAATGGTGAGTCTAAGGTGGTTTTCTGATCTATAGTGAGCTGTGGTAGGTTTAGTTCATTAAGAAAGGTTTTAATATCTTCAGGGTCAGGGTTTAAATTTGATGAGTATAAGTTTTGATAATAATCATGAAAGATGTTATTAATGTCCTGAGGTAAGTTTAAAGTTTGACCTGCGTTATCAGAAATTGCTGCTATAAAGGAATTTTCTTTATTATGTTTGAGCTGATTTGCTAAATATTTGCCTGATTTATTATTGTAGTCAAAGTTTTTGTATCGTAATTGTTGCAAAATGAAGTCGGTTTTTTTAGATAAGATGATATTCAGATTAAGTTTTGTATTTTGGAGTTTTTCCCATAAAAGTTCAGAAGGGTTAGCTGCGTATTCTTCCGTAAGTTCTTTGATCTTTTCTTCAAGTGTTTTTTCTGCTATCTGTTCCTGTTTTTTCTTAAAAGAAGAGTATGATATAATCTTCCCTCTAATGACAGCCTTGCCAGTTTCCCAGAGTAAGGACGGTGATATTTCCGGGGAGTCGTTTGTCAATAGAAAGTCCTCCCATTCTTTTCTTATAATTTTTTCAAATTTACTGTCATTAAGTAATGAAGTGTTAAAGCGCCATAGAGAGGATACTTTCTGATTAGAGTCACACTGCAGGGTGAGGGATATTGGGGCATGATCGCTAATAATTATAGGATGTATTTTAGATGACATCTTATGTACGATGGAATTATTTGAAAGAAAAAAGTCAATTCGGGAGAAGGATTTATGCACGGGGGAGAAGAAGGTATATTCTTTTTTAGTTGGGTTATTCAGTCTCCATACATCTCCTATTCCAAGATCTTCCATGTAATCCATTAATACTTTAGCAGATCGAGATGGTTTTGTATTTGAGCACTTACTAGATCTGTCCAATGATGTGTTGAGCGCCAGATTGAAGTCACCTCCGATGATTAGAGACGAGTCTGCAGAAAGGTCTGAAAGCTCTGAGAAAATTCTATGGAAAAAATCAGGGTCATCATTATTGGGGGCATATAGATTAAGAATTGTGAAACATTTATTATAGATTACTACTTTGATAATAATATATCTACCCTCTGGGTCTATGACGGAGTTGATTATGTTAACGGGTAACTTTTTGTTGAGAAGAACCGAGACTCCTCTTTGTCTGGAATTGAAACATGAATTATATATCTTGTTAAAATTTGAATCTGTCAGGGATTTTTCTTCTGATTTAAGTAAGTGAGTTTCTTGAAAGAAGACAATGTCTGCATTTAATCTTGATACATAGTCAAATATCTTAATCTTTTTAGCCTGTGAGCGAATGCCACGCACATTCCAAGAAGTTACTGTAAACTGATACATAGAATGAGGTGAGTGTTAGTCCATACAGGTGTGAGCATAAGTGAGAATCTGTGAGCATTTGTGCACTGTGTTGTAAAAAGCTTGGATGCAAGGAAATAAAGAAGAGGAGACATATTTATCATGCGATAGCACCACGGGGTAAAGGACTGGATTGAATAGGTTAGTGAAAAGCACAAACATACAATGAGAACAACCAATATCAAAAGAGTAAAAGGAGCAAGGGGTAATTATAGGAGGTATAGGAGGTGGGGGGTGTTGTGGGTGTTGAGTGAGTGTGAAAGAAAAAAAAGAGTGAGGGGTTCGAGACGAGTGAGTTGACATGAGGGTAGAGAGTGTCCTGTGAGAGAGTACGTGCCAAAAAGTGTTTACCAAAATCTAAGCCAATATGTAGCATACATACAAACATACATACACATACGTGTCTATATATACCTATCCATGTTTTTATTTTAGTGTTATTATCTTTATGTATTTATTTATTTTAATTATTATTATTGTTATATATATATACATATATTTTTTAATTTATTATTATTTTTTTTAATGGAGTTATCATTATTTTATATATATTTTCTCTATTTATATATATATATATATATATATATATATATATATATATATATATATATATATATATATATATATATATATATATATATATACATATACACACATATATATACATATATATACACATATACATACATACACATATACATACATACATACATATAAACATACATATACATATATATACACATACATACATACACACATACATACACATACATACATATACATGCACATACATACACACAAACATATACACATACATACATATATATATATATATATATATACACACACATACATATACATACACACACATATATAAACATATACACATACACACACATACATACATACATATGTATACATACACATACACACACACATACATACACACTTTTTTTTTTTTTTTTTTTTTTTTAAATGTATTTATTGTTTTTATTTGCCTTTTCTTTTTTTTTTTTTTTTTTAATGTACAGATATATACATACACACACATACAACATATATATTTATTTTAATTTTTTTTTTAAAATAATGCTACCTTAGCTTCACCATGAGTGGAGAATTATCCTTTCAATGTTAACTCACATAACACCTGTGTTTTTTTTTTTTTTTTTTTTTTTTTTTAACTTCATTATTATTATTATTTTTAGATTTGTCTTTCTCAGTAGAGCCAGGGGGTGATGTTTAAGTCCCTAAACAGTTGGCCATCTATGTAAAGCTTGTCTACGACCAGTTTGGAATTTTTGCCTTTCTGTCGGTTTTCTTTAAAGATAGGATACAGGGTTTTTCGACGTTCGTTTATTTCCCGAGGGAATTGATCGTTCATGCCGAATTGCGTACCTTTAAGTTCCCGACCTTTACTTTTAACCTGGATCTTCTGTTGAAAGTGCTCAAATTTGGCAATGATGGGACGTGGACGGTTTCCTCTCCGTGGTCCGAGGCGATGGACACGGTGAAATGTGATGTTTTTCACGGTTTCTGCCGGGATTTTAAGCGCCGACGACATGAAGTCTTTCAGCAGAGCATGTGGGTCATCGTTGGGGGTTTCTGGAATACCTGAGAATATTACGTTGTCTCTCATACTGCGAGATTGGATATCCAGGACTGATTCTTTAAGAAACTTGTTTTCTTTTTTCAGCTCTTTTACCTCGGAGCTCACCGCAGATAAAGCCGAATGGATATCATGATTATCTTTTTGTAAGTCCTGGATTTGTTGATAGGCAAATTCCAGGCTGACTTTCATTTCCTGAACGTCTCGGTGCAGTAAGTCGAGCACATCCAGCCTCTTAATTATGGTCTGTAGGAGTTCCGTGTGGGATTCTACCTCGAGGTCTGATGTATCGGTGGCCGAATCGTTTTTCCGGCGCTTCGCCGACTTACCTGATGTATTGGCTTTTGGTCCGGACTCCATCACGTACTCAGCGTAATATCTATCTATGAAGTCCTCGAGGTCCTCCACTCTGGCTGGTGAGAGGGCGCGTGGTCGGCTCTCGTTGGTGGCGTTGATTTAACGGTAAAAATCGTTAGTATGTGCACGTAAACAGGATCGGTAAACTAGTCACGGCAGCGAGCCGCCATGTTGAATTTTCTCAGCTTGTCATGTGACTCTCAGAACATCTCGCGTGACTTACCTCTCTCGCCTCTAGACTGGATTATTGTAATTCTCTTTTAGCAGGCTGCCCGAGCAAGTCGCTTAAGACACTTCAGCTGGTTCAAAATGCTGCAGCACGTGTACTGACTAAAACTAGGAGAAGAGATCACATTACTCCTGTATTAGCCTCTCTGCATTGGCTTCCCATAAAATATAGAATAGAATTCAAGATTCTTCTTCTCACTTATAAAGCCCTAAATGGACAGGCACCAGTCTATCTCAAGGAGCTTGTAGTGCCATACAATCCCCCCAGAACACTACGCTCTCAAAATGCTGGACTACTCGTTGTTCCATTTGTCTCTAAAAGTAGTATAGGAGGAAGATCTTTCAGTTGTCAGGCCCCACTTCTCTGGAACCATCTACCAACCACGGTTCGGGGGGCAGACACCCTCTCTACCTTTAAGGTTAGGCTCAAAACATTCCTCTTTGGTAAAGCTTTTAGTTAGGAACCAGCTCATAGCTCATAATTAAGATGCAATAGGCATAGACTGCCGGGGGGGGGGGGTCTGGCATGCTCGGTTGGAGAGAGGTTGGAGAGGGCGTTAAGAGAGAGGTCATTTAGGCTAGAGAGGGACCGGAGAGGGTCCCATTCCTCTCTCAAACACTCCCTCTATGTCTGCTTCTTCCCTTGTGTGTTTGCTCCTGTACTCCTTCTGGCTTTTGTCTTGCAGGTCCGTGGGATCCTTAGTGTGGAGTTACAGAGTCTCAGCGGCTCTGTCTCCACCCTCTCCTCTGCACACACCCAACACAGCATAACGTGGATGGCTGTTCATCATAGGAATGGGATCCACTCAAGGTTCCTGCTGCTTAACAGAAGGTTTTCCTTGCCGCCATGATGAATTCATGTTGAATGTGGGATACATATGTATGTGTATATACGTATATATGCATATGTGTGTATCCATAAAATGAAGAGTCCGTCCTTAAGACTGCTCTACTGTAAAGTGCCTTGAGATACCATTGGTTATGATTTGGCGCTATACAAATAAAGATTGATTGATTGATTGATTGACTTTCTGCTTCATTTTTGCTGCAGTGCCATACATGAACTGCTGCAATCCAACTTCAAATGTTCAGCACTCTCTGTAACTTAAAGAATGAGAGAGTAAAGTTGCTCAAATTAAGCATTGTTATTAGTTATGATGTTCTACATCATATATGATACACTCTATGCATGTGTTTTGATATAGGAGATATATTTTAACATGGCGGGATAGACTTGCTGTCAGTTGTAAATCACTAAGTTAGACACAGGTAAGATAGAATAAACGGATACATAAGGATTAAAACCTCAACTTAACATACTGTTTAAAAAGAAGACAAAATGTTGGATTTTAATGAAAACTATTACGCGACGTTGCTCCTGGGTATGTAAGCTCTGAGGAGTGCAGACAGTCTGCACGTAGTCCGCCCGAGTATGATTGAGCCTTTAAAGTGAAAGTACACCCCTAGGTTTTTGCCACTCGGGGGAAATTAAAAAAATACCTTCATTATGGGCATTGCTCCTAGAGAAGTTAAGACACACCCAGCAGCCCCACCCCCACAGCAAAAACAATAGGATGTTTACAGGCCATGTGACATCATCAATCATGTGATGTAAAGCATACCTGTCAAGTATCCCATTTTGGCGCAGCGAACTCTCGTATTTTACCCCTCTTTCTCGCCATCTTCCCGTATTAGTATTATCCCGTAAATATCTCGTATTTTAATGGAATAATAATTAAAAGATGCCTGACTAAACTGAACGCCGTCACTAGCCTCGCGAGAACTGCCACCAAGCCAGGTCACTTCAGGTGGCAGTTCTCGCGAGGCTAGTGACGGTGATCAGATTAGTGCTGACAGCGGCAACAAACCTGGAAACAACTCAGAAAACAGAAGATGATTGAAGATGTTCCGGAAAAAAAACAAAGAACTGGTGTAAATACGTTGTGAAATGTGACAGATAGTTTATCTTCCTAAAGAGCAGCAGGATGGGACACAGTTACATCTTCTGTTAAATTAATAACTGAGATTTTAACGTCTACAACAGACGAAGGAACCATGTAAATCACCATGAAAAATCAGCCAATCACAAGCACCACAAATATACACTGCTTTAAAAAAGTGTTAAAGAATGTAAATTCTGCAACAAATGTTTATAAGTCATTAGTGAATAACAGAGAACCACATGAGTGAGCATGAAAAATTATAATAAAATAAATAATGAAAATAAAATGTTAATGTTTAACTTAAAAACAAGCAATGTGAAATTAATAATAAATATGCAACGTGTTGACTTGTATATAAACTGTAAGTATATTAAATAAACTCATGTGCTTCATAAACACATTTATGTTTTTATTTAGGCTGTTTTATAATTTAGGAATTAGGGCTGGGCGATATATCGAGATTCAAGATGTATCGAGTTTTCTATTTTGGTGATACAGAAAACTATAATATTTCATACATATATATATATAAAAAAAAAATCTCTTCCTCACCCTCCGCGGCCGGTCTCTCTTTTTTTCCTCCAAGCTCGGGTCCTCTACCAGAGGCCTGGGAGCTTGAGGGTTCTGCACAGTATCTTTGCTGTTCCTAGAACTGCACTTTTCTGGACCGAGATGTCTGATGTATTTCCTGGGATCTGCTGGAGCCACTCCTCCAGTTTGGGGGTCACTGCCCCGAGTGCCCCAATGACCACGGACACCACTGATGCCTTCACCCTCCAGGTTTTCTCCAACTCTTCTCTGAGCCCCTGGTATTTCTCTAGTTTCTCGTGTTCGTTTTTCCTGATGTTGAAGTCGCTTGGTATCGCTATGTCGACCACAACGGCTTTCCTCTGCTCTTTGTCCACCACCACAATGTCTGGTTGGTTCACCATTACCATTCTGTCCGTCTGTATCTGGAAGTCCCACAGGATCTTGGCTCGGTCATTCTCTACCACCTTTGGAGGTGTTTCCCACTTTGACCTTGGGGTTTCCAGTCCATACTCTGCACAGATGTTCCTGTACACTATACCAGCCACTTGGTTATGGCGCTCCATGTAAGCTTTCCCTGCCAGCATCTTACACCCTGCAGTTATGTGCTGGATTGTCTCATTGGCCTCTTTGCACAGTCTACACCTGGGGTCTTGTCTGGTGTGATAGATCTGGGCCTCTATTGGTCTGGTGCTCAAGGCCTGCTCCTGTGCAGCCATGATGAGTGCCTCTGTGCTGTCCTTTAGTCCAGCTCTGTCTAGCCATTGGTAGGATTTCTTGATATCCGCCACTTCAGTTATGTTTCGGTGGTACATCCCGTGTAGGGGCTTGTCCTCCCATGATGGAGCCTCCAGCACCTCATCTTATGTTCCCCATTGTCTGAGACATTCACTGAGCACGTCATCTGTTGGAGCCTTGTCCTTGATGTACTTATGGATCTTGGATGTTTCATCCTGAATAGTGGCTCTCACACTCACTAGTCCTCGTCCTCCTTCCTTCCGGCTAGCGTATAGTCTCAGAGTGCTGGATTTGGGGTGGAACCCTCCGTGCATGGTTAGGAGCTTTCGCGTCTTAACATCTGTGGTCTGTATCTCATCCTTTGGCCAGCTTATTATTCCTGCAGGGTATCTGATTACTGGCAGGGCGTAGCTGTTTATTGCCCGGGTCTTGTTCTTGACATTGAGCTGGCTTCTTACGACCTGTCTTACTCGTTGGAAAGCGGCCGTAGCCGCTTTCCTTGTCACCTCTTCGAGGTTGCCATTTGCTTGTGGGATTCCGAGGTACTTGTAACTGTCCTCAATGTCTGCTATTGTTCCTTCTGGGAGTGAGACCCCTTCTGTGTGGACTACCTTCCCTCTCTTAGTCACCATCCGACCACACTTCTCTAGTCCGAATGACATCCCAATGTCTGCACTGTATATCCGGGTGGTATGGATCAGTGAGTCGATGTCTCGCTCATTCTTAGCGTACAGCTTGATGTCATCCATGTAGAGGAGGTGACTGATGGTGGCCCCATTCCTGAGTCGGTATCCATAGCCAGTCTTGTTGATTATTTGGCTGAGGGGGTTCAGACCTATGCAGAACAGCAGTGGGGATAGGGCGTTTCCTTGGAATATGCCACATTTGATGGAGACTTGTGCAAGTGGCTTGCCATTGGCTTCAAGGGTGTTTTTCCACATCCTCATCGAGTTTGCAATGAAGGTTCTTAGAGTCCTGTTGATGTTGTATAGCTCCAGGCATTCAATCCAGGCAGTGCTCAGGTTAGTATGTCGGGTTCTGCAGTCTCGAGCGACTGTTCTGTCTACCAGGAGCTGGTGTTTGGCACCTCTGGTATCTTTGCCGATTCCTTTCTGAGCTGTGCTCATGTATCGATTCATGTGCCCGCTTATCTTAGCCGCTATGGTGTCGGACATAAGCTTCCACGTTGTGGAGAGGCAGGTTTTTGGGCGATAGTTGGATGGGACTGTACCCTTTGAGGGATCCTTCAGGATCAGGATTGTGTGCCCTTCGGTTAACCATTCAGGGTGATTCCCATCTCTCAGCAGCTGGTTCATTTGTGCTGCCAAGCGCTCATGGAGTGCCGTGAGTTTCTTAAGCCAGTAGGCGTGTATCATGTATCATGTCAGGGCCTGGTGCTGTCCAGTTTTTCATACCTGAGGCTCTTTCTTGGACGTCTGCCACTGTGATGGTAACTGGATTCTGTTCAGGGAGGTTGCTGTGGTCCTCTCTCAGAGCCGCCAGCCACTGTGCATCACTGTTGTGTGCTGCCTCCTTCTCCCATATGTCTTTCCAGTACTGTTCAGTTTCCAGCCTTGGTGGGTCTGCTCTGTTATTGTTACCCTGCCACTGAGCGTACACTTTCGCTGGTTGAGTTGCGAACAGACGATTTACTCGTCTGGCTTCGTTGTCTCTTGTGTATCTCTTTAGGCGGCTGGCCAAGGCTTGGAGCCTTTGTTTGGCAGTTTCCAATGCTTCAGGTATGGGCATCTGGCTGTATCTTTTGGGTACTTGCTTTTTCATTGTACCTTTCAAGGGCTCTGTCAATTGACTCACTTCTCTCCGTGTTGCCTTGATGTTAGCCTCCAGCCTTCTTTTCCATGGTGGGTATTTCATTTCATGGTTGCTCTTAGCCAAGCGTCTCTAGGATCACTGCTGCTGTGGAGTATATCAGCTCATTGGTTTCAGTGATGGTTGATGTAGGAATTGCTCTCAGAGCTGCACTCACATCTTCTAGGAGACTTTCTGACGGTACTTCTCTTAGCCTTTGTAATTGGCTTCGGGGTTGCCTGCTGGACATTTTTGACATGATCTTATTTTTCAGGTCAGTCGCTGCCTTGTTCAGCGTGATTGCACTTATTGGGGCTTCATACCCAATCTCCATTGGGGGGGCTGGTGTTAACTCCCCTCTGACCTGGTGTCCTGGCTCCCCGTTGCCGGAGCATTGGTGTTGTACCTCGTCAATCTCAAGTTGTGATAGCAGTTGCCGTTTGTGGATGTTGGAACACTGAGCTACTAGTTGTTTCGCCGTGAGTTTGGACTGAGGGTTTCGAAGTAACCATTTCTCCCACATCCTCTGGCTAGGGTTACTGGAGGATGTGGGAGAGAGACCCACAGAGAGACCCACACTGGCAGCCCATTTCCCCAGCGGGGAATCGAACCGGGGTATATATATATTATATATAGCTTATTATGTATCAAAATAATAGTTTTAGGAATCGCTGCTTTTACTTCTCAGAACAACATGTAAAGCTCAGTTAGATGATTAATGAGTGTCACATTTTGTGCAGCTGTTTGTTAATAAATGTCTTTGTGTAGCATTTTGCATCAGCAAATTTAACCCAGAAATGTTTTCCTGGTCAGACTTTATTTGATAAAATTATCTAGATTTATATAGTATATCACCATTTTGAGAAAATATATTGCGCTATGAGTTTTGGCCCATATTGCCCAGCACTAGTAAAAATGTTCACAGCATTTCAATGTTAATAAAGGTCGACCTACCAGAATCTAATCACATAATTGTATTTAGTAAGTGGTTGACAAGTGGGTATTTAGATTTCTTATACACCTATCTTAAAATATAAGTGATACTGGAGCTTGGTTGGGCGGGTGGGACGGCTCGTAGTGGGCGCCAGAAAATTTCCCTTATTTTCAAATCCAAAACTTGACAAGTATGACTTAAAGTAGTCCTTGTTTTAAAAGGTATTTAAATGAATAATGTTTTGTTAGACATAGATCTTCTAATGAGAACATTTCAAAAATTTTAGGTTAAACTTGTAAAAACAGTGGAGGATGCCTTTAACAGGATGGACATTCAGACGTTTGGAACCAAGGAATGACGGTGTTTGATGTCAGCCATTGGTCACTTTCCAAAGAACCATACCGCCAGGATTCTAGAGTTTGAGCTGCGGATCTCATAGTTTTAAGTACATAATATTTTTCAGTCCAGGATTTAAATTAAGATTTTTATCTTTACCTAAATAAATGTTTGGTGTAATCTGAGCAGCGATGGACATCTTCAGCCTGGAACAGGCTCTCTCTGAGCTTTAAATGAGCCTAAGCCTATTGGTTAAGTGAACTGATTCATCACCTGGGTCCTGAGTCTTCTGTTGTTGCAGTGGCTGTGAGGACTTCCAATGGTCATAGGAGTGTTGTTGTGAATTTGCTGCTTCTGCTGCTGCTTCCGTTCCTTAGTTGTCTGATCTACTCGTAGCTTACTTGGTGTTTCTCCAACCACAAAACATGTTTCCTTTGAAGGTGGGAAAAAAAACAAGCACATAATATTTTGTGAAATTGCCTGACTTCACAAGTCACTGATCTTTTGAGGTCATCATGATGATCTGAGATCTGAGGGGTTTTCCATAAAGCAGGTTATGTTCAAAGTCTGAGTATGTTTGGGCTCAAATGAGGGAAACTTCCTATCCCATGCCTAAACACGGGGTATGTTCTTCTCTGAGTATGTCACCATGGCAACATTGTCCGTGAACTAAACCTGCTCGCTGGCAGGTTTTATTGAAGAAACCCTGTGTTTCTACCTGGCTCCGCCCACCTCAATACTGTTTCTGAACTCTTTAATGAACCTTAACTCTCTTCTCTGAAACACATTAGCAACATCAGGAGGAGATGGCAATTAAAATTAATCCACTTTTGAGGCTCGATTGTTGTTTTATACTCTTATACAGTTTGATCTAGATCACGCAACTTTGAAGTTATAATGGCGCAGTGAATTATGAGATGACTCTGGTGACATTACATTAAAAATCAATATAAATGATGTGATATCAAGCGTCAGTCACTGTCTTTATATCCAATGTAACGGTAGGGCTCTCTATGCAGCCATCCTATGTTGCTGCCACGTCTCCTCAGACACATTTTATTCATATTATTCACCGCTCGTCATGTCACTGAAGCGATAAAGTGATGAAGGGACCAAAAAGCGCGACTAATTTAAGCCATTTTAGTCACTGAACGTGCGTTCAGTGTGAACACACCTTTAGAACAGGCTCATTATCCTCAAACACCGGCTTATTTCACCCATCATGGTGAATAAATCACTCCCTTACAGGTGGTTACTATGGTAGTTCGTCTAACCTTCGCACCATTGATGATGGCTTTACATTGTCAGGGTTGATTGATCCACTTCATACCAGCTGTTATGGAATTCGTTACCCAGAGTTTCCAATCGCGGGGTATGTTGACCCAGAGTTTATGGATAGACTCAGAGTTTGTTAAACCTCCTTTATGGAATACACCTCTGACGTATGAAGCTGGGTTTACTTATCCTGGATTAGTTAAACGTAACATTCCTAATCCCAGATGATATGTACTATGAAGCTGGTTACCAACATGTTAATTTAACCCAGGGGTTTCCAGCTTGTATCAGTGTGCTTACTTAAAATGGGTGGAGTTTGCTGCTTTTGACCAATCACAAACATGTAAAAACCATGCAGAGCAGCCTACATTTGCATGGAGGAACAGACAATTATTGTTAACAAAAAAGAAGAATTGAAATCCTAATCCAGGTCTAAAGTAACACTGTTGGAATGAATGAATGAATGAATGAATGAATGAATGAATGAATGAATGAATGAATGAATGCAGGAAGACTGAGTTCATGTGGAAACTGAAGAGATTACACAGGAATAATTCATCACATGATCAACGTTGACCTTCGTTACAGCACAACATAGAGCTCAGTTAGAACCTACACCATATGATGGACATTATTAATATTTCACAATCTATATCAGGGCTCGGCAACTCTTGGCACCTATGCCACATGTGGCACTAATGGCACAAACACTGGCACTGCTCAGTATTATGACAATCCCAGCATTTCTCTTCTTTGGTTTGATTTCTTGGATTTTGAGGTACAGCTCCCACCCATAATCCTTGCAGCGCTGTAGCAGCGATCCCGTTAGTGGTATGACATTTATGTCAAAAGTCAAGCCCGCAGTTTTACACACTCGCACACACTAGAGCGACTATGAACACCATAAACACAGGAAGAACCGGCGATAATGTAGAGCTCACAGCATTGTGGGAGAGCCGGCGACGGTGCAAAACAGGGCTTTAAAACCACCAAAAGCATGGCAACTTGTTGCTGCTCAATTGTTGAATGTGAAAGAAAAAATGGAGAAGGAAGAAGTTTGTGAGCACTCTTAGGTGCTCGCCTTGACAAATAGATGAGAACCTCTTCTTCAGGTTTCTCTGCCTAGAGAAGTTTCTACTCATGTAACTGCACCAGAGGCTGCTTGGAGTGGATCAGAAGTTGTTCTCTGAGCGCAATCCAAGGTGATATATTTATCACCTGCCCTCCGCCCATTCGGAACAATTACACCACAAAACCAGTATAATGTACTCTGAAGCAAAGTAAGTCATTTTATACCAAGACACAGAATTACAGCCAAACATGACGATGAGTTTGATCAAATGATAGCTACTAATTTCAAACCCTTTCCCATTGAGTAGGACAGAGGTTTTACAAAATTAGGCAACTATAATAAGGCTTCTTCTAAAAACTGAATGCAACACCTTTAATTTTTGCAAAGAGGACTGCTGTCAGCAATTATCTTGGGTCTCAATCTTTAAAAGCTAAAAACCAAGTCAAAAACCTTGGTGTTCTGATTGACATTCAGCTGTCAGATCAAATCAATCACAAAAACAGCCTCCTACCACCTAAAGAACAGCCCCAGAGTGAAAGGTTGAATGACTCAGAAAGATCAGGAGAAACTGGTCCATGCTTTTATCTCCAGCAGACTGGACTATTGTAATGGTCTTCTGACAGGAATCCCCCAAAAGAGCATCAAACATCTACATCTGGTTCAGAACGCTGCAGCTCTGGTCTTAACCAGAACAAAGAGGTCAGAACACATTACTCCAGTTTTAAAGTCCTTACACTGGCTCCCAGTCAGCCTCAGAATAGACTTTAAAGTTCTGCTGCTGGTGTATAAATCTGTGAATGGGTTTGGTCCAGAATACATCAGTGCGGGTGAGACGAGTACTGTAAATGTCCTGGTGGGAAGGGAGAGAGGAACCAACTACCTTCACAGCTGCTCTCACCATGCACTGGAGGGACCTGCGGCAGGACGCGGTGCAGGCGCCGTACCACACAGTGATGCAGCTGGAAAGGATACTATTGATGGTTTCTCTGTAGAAGGTGCACATGATGGTGGCGGGGACTCTGGCTCTTCTCAGTTTGCGGAGGAAGTAAAAGCGTTGTAGAGCCTTCTTGGCTAGTGAGGTGGTGTTTGCTTCACTTTGCTCCTGTAATTGGTCTCATCACTACCCACCGCGGTTGTGTCATCCGCAAACTTAAAAAGGAGGTTGGAGTTGTGCTTTGGTGAACAGTCGTGGGTCAGCAGGGTACGCATGGACACAAGTCAGATAGTGGAGCCCAGAGCTCACTTTCATTTTCCCTGTCTTGCCTAAAATATTAGGCAGCAAAAGTTTCTTGATTAAGAATGTTCATGAATGGAAAAAGTGTTCCCTCAGCCTACACTTGGTTTTAGTTTGATTGATAAAAGTGTTTATTTTGACTTTGAAAACAAACAAGTTCACATACGTTTCAAAGTGTCCATAGCTTGGAAATGTTGTGGCAGCATTTTTGTTGACATAATACAAATGTAGTACTGTTATGGGTCTGTTTTTTATAGTACAGTTGCACCGTAGTCTCAGTCTTTGCCTGTCTTCCCAGTGCAATATATTTAAAATGTATTTCTGAAAGCAGTGTTTTAAGTTAATAAGATAATGATATCTTAGTTCCTCGTATCATGTTGGAAATTTCATATTTTAACTTTGTGGTATTAATAATAATGGCACACTCGTTAAGAAGACAATTTCAATCTGGCACTCCACCCCCTGATCTAAATTATCTTATAATATCATATTAATGCTCTGTTTGATTTAAAATGTATGTTACGGAAACCACAGATACATTACATAGCTCAGTCAGAGCACAGAATATGTTCTGAAATGCCACGCATATTCTCTGCTAAAAATGGGTGGGGCATTTACCAAGAGAAGTGATTGGTCAGAAAGCAGGGCTTTAATACTTGCTGATTTTTTATCCAGAATTGACGCATCAGGTTACCTACTCAGCATAAGTTACCATGGTGATAAGACGTGAGCCAGGCCTGAGCTTAGCTTGGTATTGTTTAGTAAAGTTTGAACCTTGGTGGCAGGTGGAGTTCTGCTCTGATCATCACATCTTTGCTTTCCTTTCCACACAGTTTTTCTTCTCTGGAATCCTTGGACCTGATGGAAACAACAGCCGTTAGATAAACAAAAAGCCTGGTTGGTAGACAGACTGGCATAAAGAACGAACAAACATATTTTTTCATTAAAAAGGCAGTCATGCAGCCATTTCTTGGGCTTTTTTCCTTGTGCACAGCTTTGTTTACAAGTTGGAGTAAACAGAGCTCATACAAGCTTACCTTCCAAAAGAAGATTTGCACTTTTCCCACTATGCCAGACTTGCCAGTGGTAAGTGAAAAACCATTTTCAAAGGACTCGGTACATGAGCACGAACAACGGCTTTACGTAAACATATCAGAACGATTGACAATTAGGAGGACCATTAGTCTCGATGATCCACCCAGAAGTTGAAGCCAAAATAACATTGTCCACAATACCTTTAACTGTATGTTAAATGTTATTATTAAACTGTATAATATTACATAACATGTTTACCTGCCTTAGGACAACAGATGAAATTTAGCTATTTTGCTAACGCTGGCATATTGAGACTGTGTGCTGACACATCGATCAATATGTAATGTCCTTAATTCAAATAAATAAATAAATGAAATTATTTTAAATTTGTTGTAGATTTTGTAATGTATTTGTTGTAGTATAAGTTTTCAGTTAAATAGTCAAAACCATTTGAGACTTTAGGTTGGTTCTTCTTCTGTTGTGCAATTGATCTTCACAATGTAAATGGTGAACGACACCAAGCCCAACAGTTCATGTATGGTACTGCAGCAAAGCGCCTGCATTATTGTATATGTTACACTAGGGGTGGGAACCTCTGGGTACCTCACGATACGATACACGATACAACGCTCACGATAACGATTATCTCACACTATGACGAGACTGCGATTATCGATATATTTGTCAGAAATCAATCTACGATAATCTATGAATATTTAACAAGAAAACAAAGATTAAGTGAAAAAATACAAATTTTATTTTACATCTCTGAAAGACAATAAATGGAAAAAGTGTCTTATGAACAGTGACATTGTTTTAGAGCAACATTTCTGTAAATAAGTGTCAACATACGAATAAGTATCTCCAATAGTGCTTTCTGTAAACAAAAAATAGGGTCTTTCTTACCAGTGACACCAGTATAGTGCAATATGCCAGTAAACAATATATTGGTTCCTTCAACGGTGACAAAATTTCTGTGAAGCCGTACCTGCACATATTAGTGAAAAAGCAGAAAAGCTTTTGAAATTTTTTTTTTTTTAAAAATCCAAAAAAAAAAAAACGATACTTAGCGGGAGTATATTGATAATTGATCGTGCGGAAAAAAATATCGTGATATATCGCCGTATCAAGATATTGTCACACTCCTATGTTACACACAGTGTGGTTGGTGCAAATCTCAAGACAACAATATCCGCCTATGAGAAGACGGACAGAAAGACAGACTGCATCTCTTTGTTTTGCACGGAATTTTTCCTTTGGAATATTAGATGGACTTTTTTTTAATTCACTTCGGACTTCTCCTCTCTCTGAATCTGGGTCCAACAGATAGATTAGACAAATGACACATAGATAGTGTCATGACCGTTATAGAGCTCAGGAACACACTGAACTGTGGGTAATGTAGTCGTTTACTGGTAAGCAGGTAACGCAAAGGCACTAACGAAGGGGCGGGGTGTTCCTTACAAAAGCTTTACAGCACACGATAATAATCAAACACACACAGACACACATCCACAACAGACAAACGGACAGACAGACAAACATACGGACAGACAGAAGCACGAACAGATGAACGGACGGATGGACAGACAGACAGACGCACAGAGAGACGAACAGGCAGACTGTGGCACAGACAGACAGATGCATGGACAGACAGACGGATGGAAAAACTGGCATACAGATAGACAGACACGCACAGACGGACGGACGGAAAGACAGACAGACAGAGACAGGCGGATGGACAGACAAACGAAGACAACTGGACGGACACACAGAAGGACAAACGGAAAGACAAACACTAACCTGCAGTGCTCTGACCAGGAGAGATGTCTTGCCTCCATGGTTGTCGTCTGTAGCTTTATGGAGGCCTGTCTGTCCGTGCTGTCAGTGGACAGTATGTAAAACGTGTTAGAAATCTTTACTCTGACCAATTGAACATATTGTGTTAATAAAAGTTTATAAGTGCGTTAACCTGTGGTCTGTCATGTTGTATTATGTTCAAACATCTGCACTGAGCATTCTTTCATCCTCGTGCTTTATTATTCACTTGTTCATTTACGTCTGATTAGACATCCTGTCATCTTTTAACAGCTTGAAATGTACTCGCCTTGTTCTTGATTTTCCCATCAGCTCCAAACTTGAGGAGAAGCTGAACTGTTTTCTTATGGTTTAAAGTAGCAGCCACATGGAGAGCTGTGTCTCCTGCCTACACACACAAACACACACAGTGTCCAATTAAAACACACAACACAGTAACACAATGATGTGGCAAACGGGGATTTTTGATCAAGTGTAGTCTGTCAGTTAACAACAGGCCGTACACAAGTTTTTACTCGGTTAAACCTTTTTAATTATCTGTTATAATAAAATCATCCCTGCTTTAATCAATTATTGATTGGTTTAATAAAAAATAAAGTAATCTCTTGGTGAACATAATACTTACACTCAATTAGAATTAATATTTTAATTATATATATTATAAATTAATTATAAATATGTAATCAACTGGATCCAACTGGTGGCCCAGGGGCCTCATGTGGCCCCTTGGCCATATTTTGTGTGGCCCCACCCCAAAAACACATCAAACAGGCAAATAATAATAATAATAATAATAATAATAATATGATTCTCAAAATGACAAAAACTCAAGAAACAACAAAAATATACGAAACAACAAAAATATACTAAACCAGGTTTTTGTCGTTCACTGAGCAAGGAAAGTTTAGGAGGATCTTCACCAAATGCAGGTTGTTGTAGCGAGCAGCCACGTGCAGACAAGTGTCCCCAATCTGAGAGGAAAACAATGGGCACCAAGCAACTGAAAGCAACTGATTCATTTGTCAATATTGATTATTTCACCAAAACAGATTTTGATTCCAAGATATGAAATAAAATAAAGGTCCTTGTTGGTTCATTTCATGCTCAGTGAGAGTCACTGTTGCAGTGGTTCTTCTTAACTGCAAATATTGCACAGGCTCATTTTAACCATGCCATAAAACTACATTCAGACGTCTTATACTGTGCTGAATACACTTGGCTGTCATTCACGTGAAATTGATTCACAGTGTTTTGTAATTCCTGTGAAATGGATTCAGTGCAATAGATAAATTCTGAATTTCTTCAGTCACAGTTATCTTGATGGATCGTGGATTCATTTTCCTGCAATATATTGATTATCGCGATAATTTTATCACTGGCAAAAAATTATCACAATATATCACATTGCGAAGTACCTAACGATACCCAGCCCTATAATTCAGTATCCTTTGTACGCATGCTATATGTTGCCACCTATAAAAAAGCCCTGCCCCTCTCTTGCCACCCCAATAATTTTTTTCTAGATCCGCCCCTGCTCACAACCCAAACACACTAACATCACTGGGAGGAGGAGACACGAGCAGGAAGACCCTGACAACTTCACTACTTTAAGTTAAGTAATATTTTGACTAAGCTACTTTAACTTGTATTGGAGCAGTTTTCAAAATAAAAGTGAGTATTTTGTGAACCTCAGCTAATGATACGGAAGTCACACTGAGCTCGAGAATCAAACACACACACACTCACATTATTCTTGGTATCTGGTGAGGATCCTTCCATTAACAGAAGACGGGCTGTTTTACTGTGATCATTCTGACAAGCCAAGTGAAGCGGAGTGTTTCCAACCTAAAACACAATGAGACATTCATTTACAGGAAGATCACTGGTCCAAACCCAACTGGTCCTGCTTCCTAAACAAACAGAATGTGGTCCCTATCGTCTTACACACACACAGGTATGGTGGAGTGGGCGGGGCCCCTGGATAGTGGATATGAGTCCTCTGCACAGATCCTGTAGTGCTGCTGTTAATTCATAAGGCTTTTTTTTTTTTTTTTGAATAACACTAAATTGAAGTAGGAACACTGATTTCCAGTTAACTCCACTTGATTTGCTGCCTAAAATAAAATGTTCACTTTATCTTTATCAAAACTTTGCAAAAGATTTGGCTTTGACAAGTTAATGGGATATTAATTTATAGTTTGAACGCACCTATGGATGGTGGAAGGTCTGACTGAGGACACCAAAATGTTACAGTATTTCTTTGTATGATTTTAATCTGTGTCACTTTTGAAAGAGTATATTTTGTGATTACTGCTATGGGAGATGACTTATTATTGTATTTGGGGCTACAAAAACAAAGTTGAATTGAATTGATATGATTTAATCATTCTCAAATGAGTCTGCAAAAGTACACACACATTACAACTATGGCCGAGCTTTCTCTTTCGGAGATATAGAAAATGACAACGTTGCCTATATTGAGTTATATATATATATATATTTTATAACATGTTTTTATGTATACAATCACACAGTACCAGACGGTTGCCACAGGCCACTCCTGGGCGGTCGCTGTTAATTGTCTTTTGTTTTACAGATGCTAGGTACCGGGCAGCAGTTCACTCCGCGCACTGTGCCAATCTTAATGATTTGCAGTGTCACAGTTGATTTTGTGTTTGTGTGGATTCCACTTTCCTGATATCCGTTTCTGCTGCCTTGGCAACTTCTTTATTTTCTTTTGCATAACCTTGTTATTAAATTACTTTTAATCAGTTGGCAATATTTGTTTAGGTTTTGTTTTGTTTTGTTTTTTTTGTCTTTTGTCTAAATTTGATTTATAAACACGCTCTATGCACCCTATGGGTGAATGTAACAGCTTTAATTCCCAGGGGTGAAATTCCCTTGATGGCTTTGTCCTCTCTTTGTCCTACCACACACTGATGCGCTTTTTTGATGGTTTGGAGACAAAAAGCAGGCATACACTGTGCATTTTTTTTTTTTTTTCAATTGTTGGTACTCAGCTCCAGCTCAAATTGTGCAACTCAGTACGAATGTGCGCAGCTCACAATTCATGTTCTCACACTATACGAATCGACACTCTGACAGTCTGACTGCTCATACTGTATGTCTGCATACGACACGTCGGGGTCGTGTTTCTGGAAATGCAACGTAAAAATTTCAAGAACTAAAAAAATTCAAGCTCAAAAGACATGGGCAGCATGGACCTTACGGTGTTTGTGCATGCAACTTTTTCCACCTTTAATGTGACCTATAACCTGTCCAATTCAATTGAAATAACAAACTGAAACCTTTACAGGTGAAAAATAAAAAATTAAAAAACTTAAGATAACCTGATTGCACAAACATGCACACCCTTAAACTAATATTTTGTTGCAGCACCTTTGGCTTTTATTACAGCACTCAGTCTTTTTGGGTAATGCTGCGTTCACACCAAACGCGTTTCCTGCGGCACCAGACGCGTCTGCCGCGCGAAACCTTCAGCAGGATTCGCAGGATCAAAAAATGTTTCCCTATTTGCTTCATATTCGCATCTGAAGCGAAGCTCCACCCACCAGACTCCCAAAAAGGCGACAACCAGGCTCTGTTTGTTTCCACCTTCAAGTATGGAGGACCCTCAACAAATCGCTGCTCCTTACCCTTGGAAGGAGAAGAAACGTTGGCGTTCCTGGCTTCACCAGGTTAACCAGCGCCACATCCAACTCGGTGAGCTTCACTGACTGCTTCAGAAGCTGCGCTGGGATGATGACCGCTTCCAGCGGTACCTGTGGATGACCTGCTGGGTCGCATTGGCCCACGGATGGCCCGGTAGGATACCAACTGCCGGAGTTCCATCTCTGCAGCTGAACGACTGTCTGTCTCCGGTAAGTTTCATAAGCAACCGAAGATGCCAAGATTCATCAGAAACATCTCTTAAATACACAATAAAGATAGATAGATACATTTTTAATCCCGAGGGAGTTTAAAAGCATAATTATTAAAATAATTGTTTTCTGGAGATACCTATTCTGGGAGAAAAGGCCTACTTTATTATCGTCTTTATCATAAATGTATTATAATTAAAATAAAGGTTAATCATTATAATAAATTATTTATTTACTATTGTTATTTTTTGTCCTTTGTCGACCTATTTAAGATAAGGCTTGCTTCATTAATAATATTTATTGTTTATAACTCATATTATTAATAATTCATAAATCATTAGTTATTTACTACTGTTAATTACTGTCATCTGGCAACACATTCTGGGAGATAAGGCCTGTTCTCTCTCTAATCTCTCCCCCTTTTATGCACACGTACACACACCCACATTATATATATGATTATCAATCGATCTGAGCTTTTCTATGTTGTTCACTGTGCAGGTACCTGGTCACAGGTGACTCCTTCAAGACCACAGCTAACAGCTATGGACGAGAGGTCTTCACATCGTACTTCTCTGCAGGAGAAGAATTCGCATCCCAGCGCGTCTAAACCATTGACTTTGCATGTAATCTGCTCGCGTGTGCCACAGAAAACGCGTTTGGTGTGTACGCAGCATAAGAGTCGATCAGTGTGGCACATCTTGATGAGGCAATATTTGCCCACTCTTCTTTACAAAACCATTCCAAATCTGACAGATTGCAAGGTCATCTTTTGTGCACAGCCCTCTTCAGATCACCCCACAGATGTCCAATGGGATTCAGGTCTGGACTCAGGCTGATCCATTCCAAAACCTCAATCTGATTCTGGTGAAGCCTTTATTTTGTTGATTTGGCTGTGTGTGTGTGTGTGTGTGTGTGTGTGTGTGTGTGTGTGTGTGTGTGTGTGTGTGTGTGTGTGTGTGTGTGTGTGTGTGTGTGTGTGTGTGTGTGTGTGTGCGTGCGTGTGTGTGTGTGTGTGTGTGTGTGTGTGTGTGTGTGTGTGTGTGTGTGTGTGTGTGTGTGTGTGTGTGTGTGTGTGTGTGTGTGTTGTTTGTCAGCTTTCTAACAGAAGCTCAAAGGTTTTGTGCCAACACTGCCTGGTATTTGGAACTGTTCATAATTTCCTCCACCCTGACTAAGGCCCCTGTTCCAGCTGAAGAAAAACAACCCCAAAGCATGATGCTGCCACCACCATGCTTCACTGTAGCTATGGTGTTCTTTTGGTGATGAGCAGTATTGTTTTTGCGCCAAATATACTTTTTGGAATTATGGCCAAAAAGTTCAACCTTGGTTTCATCAGACCATAACACATTTTCCCACATGCGTTTGGGAGACTTCAAATGTGTTTTTGCAAAATGAAACCGAACTTGGATGTTTTTCTTTGTAAGATATGGCTTCCATCATGCCACCGTACCCCATAGACCAGATATATGAAGAAAACGGGAGATTGTTGTCACATGTACTACACAGCCAGTACTTGCCAGAAATTCCTGCAGCTCCTTCAATGTTGCTGTCGGCTTCTTGGCAGTTTTCTTCTCATTTTGTCATCAATTTTGGACGGACATCCTGTTCTTGGTAAAGTCACTGATGTGCTATATTTTCTCCACTTGATGATGATTGTCTTCACTGTGTTCCATGTTATATTTAATTCCTTGGAAATTATTTTGCACCCTTGACCTGACTGATATCTTTGCACAATGAATCCCTCTGATGTTTTGGAAGTTCTCTGTGGACCATGGCTTGTGCTGGAAGATTTGGCTACAAAAATGTCAGGAAAAGCCAACTAGAACAGCTGAACTATATTTGGGGTTAATCAGAGACACTTTAGATGGTGACAGGTGTGTGCTGACTCCAATTTAACATGAGTTTGAATGTAATTGGTTAAATCCGAACACAGCCCCGTCCCCAGTTATAACAGGGTGTGCACACTTTTGCAACCTCATTCTCTGTTTTTTTTTTTAATTTTTACTTCACCTCCCTGAAAGGTTTCAGTTTGTTTTTCAATTGCATTGTACAGGTTATAGGTCCCATTAACAGTGGAAAAAGTTGTGAAATTCTTTATCTTGGTGTAATTTTTTTACATCACAAAAACCTGGCGTTTAAACAGGGTTGTGTAGACTTTTTATATCCACTGTAGTATCTGCTTCCTCTCATCTCTCTTTGTCATCTATAATTGAACAAAAAACAAAACTCCAATAATCGGTTTAAATCAAACCTCTGACAGCAATTCCACAAGCAGGATTTATTAGTACTAGTACAGTGCCCGTCGGAAGTATGCATTAATGTGGGAGCTTAAGTAGAGTTAATTATGTCCAAATGAGTATGTGTTTGAAGGTTGGATGTACAAAGAGGTGTACATACTCTGTACTCTGTAGTGTTATAAAGGGGTTTATTTGCGGGTGAAAAATAAAACAGTGTGTGTGATTTCCCTGGTTGATTCTATGGGACATGAACATGATAAATGTGGTTTTTTTTTACTCATTTTTATATTTTTTGTTTGGTGTATTTTTCTGTAATGTATGTTTTTTGGAGTCATTATGTGTATTTGTGTATTTTTCTGTGTTTTTGTATAATCATAGTTTTTTGTTGCCATTGTAGTGTGACTCTGGAGTCATTTTGTGTATTTTTGTGCATTTCCGTTGTCATTTTGTGTATTTTTTGTATAATATTTAGTTTTGTGTATTTTGAATCATTTTTATATTTTTGTTATATTTTCCTGTAATGTATGTTTTTTGGAGGCATGTGTATTTTTTTTATCTTTCAGTTGTCTTTTTGTGCATTTTTTGTATAATAGTTTTTGGTTGCTAGTAAAGTGCCCGTCAAAAGTATGTAGTCATATAGTGGGAGGAGCTTAAGTAGAGTTGTCAATTATGGCCAAATTAGTATGTTTTGAAGGTTGGATGTACAAAGAGGTGTACATACTCTGTACTCTGTGTTATAAAGGTGTATATTTGTGAGTGCAAAGTAAAATAGCATGTGCAATTTCCCTGGTTTAATTCTATGGGACATGATAAATGTGTTGTTTTTTTTAACAAATTTTTATATTTTTTTTGTTTGGTGTATTTCTCTGTAATGTACAGTGCCTGTCTGAAGTATCCATTCATGTGGGAGCATGAGGGGTATATTTGGGGGGGCAAAATGTGGGTGCAATTTACCTGGTTTAATTCTAAGGGACATGTGCATGACTTCATCATCACTTTTATATTTTTTTGTTTGTATTTTTCTGTATCGTATGTTTTTTGGAGTCATGTGTATTTGTTGTCTTTTTGTACAGAAATGTTTGTGGGGGTTTTTTTGTAATGTATGTTTTTTTAAGTTGTGTATTTCTGTATCTTTCTGTTGTATTTTGGTGCATTTTTTGTATAATTATTGTTTTTTGTTGCCATTGTAGTGTGATTCTGGATTCATTTTGTGTATTTTAGTTTGTTTTTGGTTTTTTTGGTGTAGTTTCGTGCATTTCTGTTGTCTGTAAGTATTTAGTTTAGTGTATTTTGAGTCATTTTCATTTTTTTGTTGTGGTTTGGTGTATTTTTCTGTAATATATGTTTTTTGGAATCATTTTGTGCGTTTTTGGAGCCTTTTTGTATATTTTTGTGCATTTCTCTATATTTTTGTGTATTTCTGTCATTTTGTGTACTTCCTGTATAAATATTGTTTAGTCATTTGTGCATTTTTTGTATAATTATTGATGTTTGATGCCTTAAATAGTGTGATTCTGGAATCGTTTTGTGTCTATTTTTAGTGTAGTTTTTTGCATATCTGTTGTCTTTTGTGTAATCTTTGTATCAATATTTAGTTTTGTGTATTTTGAGTCATTTTCATATTTTTGTTGTCGTTTAGTGTGTGTGTGGACGGGTGTCGTGACACAGACTGTTATCGGACTAAATAGTGGTCCATTTTTTTTATTTATTTATTATTTATTTATTCAGTTCATTTCCGACATGGTTGCAATCACAGAAATTCATTTTGACATTCAGAGCAAAATCACATCATTGTTTTTTTTTTTTTCTCCTTTTGCATGCCGGAAAGGGCGACGGAAAAAAGCATTATGCTTATCCAGATCCGTCCCCTGATTTGAACACAGATAATTTTACATCAAACCTCGTTTCTTCCCTAGTCAAACATTCTCATCTTCTTCATAATTTCATCTTTTCATTAACGTTTTTTTTTTTGTCCTTTTTTATGTGATGTGTTCTCGTCTGCAGTCATTGTTCCTGTTGTTACTCCTCCTCACTGTCCTTTTTTTTCCGTATCTCCTCGAGCTTTCTTTTCCAGTCATTGTTTACGTTCCTCCAACTCGCACACACTTACGTACCTGCACTCTTGTCACATAGACGGTGATCGATAGTGAAGCGCACCTGATTGGCGTGTGTGTGAGTGTGTGTGAGTGTGACTGCATGACTCTCTACCTTGGACTCTCCTCTTCTCCTCCGTTGGTTCTCTCTCACACACGCGCGCTGCTGAGAAACGTGCAGCTTTCAACACAGCAGCCATTGCCGTCAATAACTTCCGCGTTAGGTCTGTCTGGTCTAAATAGCGTACGGTCAAACTAACATGAAAATAAATGTTTAAAAATGTCATCACCAAATAAAAACAGTAAAAAGGCATTTTTCCTCAAAAGAGAAGTCCATGGGAGCTCGTGAAAGCACCGGAAGTGAGCTGGGCAGTGAAATAGATATAGATGGTGCGCTCGCGCCCCCTCACACTCTGAGGTCAAAAGCTGAATAGGTTTCTCTTCGGGGCCGTCCAGAGGTGAAATAAAATTAAAATAAACATTTTGAAATTACCAAATTACTCCAAAATGACAGATACACACACTTGGGGTATTTGGAAGCCAATGACTAAGTTTCAGGTCGAACTCACACTGCGTGGGGAGATATTCGCTCCACACACACACACACACACACACACACACACACACACACACACACACACACACACACACACACACACACACACACACACACACACACACACACTCCATCATTGTAATATAGACTAGTGCAGTGCCCGTAGGAACTGTCTTGCTATAGAAAGGTGGAAGGTTAAGTATGGATGGTTTACATGGGAGCTTTATTTCTTCTTTAATTCAGAATAAAAGTTAAATCCTCTTTAAACTGACCTTATAAACACTTAATTCCTAATGCACATTTACTTCTGAATAAATCACATGCACACATACACACATGCGGATGGCACCCCGGGCTGCTGTGGCGCCTCCCCGCGGGACAGGCTACCTCCGGCTGACACTGTCGACCTTCTGCTCCTCTGCCCACAGAGTGATTGGCTCTGTTGCGCCCACAGGCTGCCTTTAACCCGGCCAACTGAGTCGCGTGACAAAGGCTCAATCCACAGTGATGATGTCATCAGTTCTAAAATGTCTCCCGGTGGACAATTTTATGAAATAATTTTTGAACCTTTGAACCAAGAGCAGCCATGTTGAAAGTCTCAGCTTTGTCTGAGCCTGATTCACAGAGATACTTGAGGAACACACACACACAGACAGAAATTCCTTGCTTCATAGAAAGATAGTACAGTGCCGTCGGAAGTATGCATTCATGTGAGAGCATCTTTCTTCTTCTTAACTCAGACAAGACTGAGGTCATTGTACTGGGCCCACAACACCTTAGAGAAACCTATGCTAGCCTAACTGCCCTAGATGGCATTACTCTGGCACGAAGCACAACTGTTAGAAACCTTGGGGTTCTATTTGATCAGGATTTATCCTTCAACTCTCACATAAAACAAACTTCAAGAACTGCCTTCTTTCATCTCTGTAACATTGCTAAAATCAGATCTATCCTGTCTCAGGGCGACGCCGAAAAGCTAGTCCATGCTTTTGTTACCTCTAGACTGGATTATTGTAATTCTCTTTTAGCAGGCTGCCCGAGCAAGTCGCTTAAGACACTTCAGCTGGTTCAAAATGCTGCAGCACGTGTACTGACTAAAACTAGGAGAAGAGATCACATTACTCCTGTATTAGCCTCTCTGCATTGGCTTCCCATAAAATATAGAATAGAATTCAAGATTCTTCTTCTCACTTATAAAGCCCTAAATGGACAGGCACCAGTCTATCTCAAGGAGCTTGTAGTGCCATACAATCCCCCCAGAACACTACGCTCTCAAAATGCTGGACTACTCGTTGTTCCATTCATCTCTAAAAGTAGTATAGGAGGAAGAGCTTTCAGTTATCAGGCCCCACTTCTCTGGAACCATCTACCAACCACGGTTCGGGGGGCAGACACCCTCTCTACCTTTAAGGTTAGGCTCAAAACATTCCTCTTTGATAAAGCTTTTAGTTAGGAACCAGCTCATAGCTCATAATTAAGATGCAATAGGCATAGACTGCCGGGGGGGGGTCTGGCATGCTCGGTTGGAGAGAGGTTGGAGAGGGCGTTAAGAGAGAGGTCATTTAGGCTAGAGAGGGACCGGAGAGGGTCCCATTCCTCTCTCAAACACTCCCTATATGTCTGCTTCTTCCCTTGTGTGTTTGCTCCTGTACTCCTTCTGGCTTTTGTCTTGCAGGTCCGTGGGATCCTTAGTGTGGAGTTACAGAGTCTCAACAACTCTGTCTCCACCCTCTCCTCTGCACACACCCAACACAGCATAACGTGGATGGCTGTTCATCATAGGAATGGGATCCACACAAGGTTCCTGCTGCTTAACAGAAGGTTTTCCTTGCCGCCATGATGAATTCATGTTGGGTGTGGGATACATATGTATGTGTATATACGTATATATGCATATGTGTGTATCCATAAAATGAAGAGTCCGTCCTTAAGACTGCTCTACTGTTAAGTGTCTTGAGATACTATTGGTTATGATTTGGCGCTATACAAATAAAAGATTGATTGATTGATTGATTGATTGATTGATTGATAAGTACAGTCGTCAATTACAGCCAAATGAGAATATATTTGAAGGTTGGATGTACAAAGAGGTGTACATACTCTGTACTCTGTAGTGTTATAAAGGGGTTTATTTGTGGGTGCAAAGTAAAATAGCGTGTGTGATTTACCTGATTTAATTTTTTTTTAATGTGTTTTTTTTAATACTAATTTTTATATTTTTTTTTGTTTGATGTATTTTCTGTAATGCATGTTTTTGGAGTCAATATTTGTATTTTTGTATCTTTCTGTTGTCTTTTAGTACATTTTTTTGATGCCATTGTAGTGTGATTCTGGAGTCATTTTGTGTATTTTAGTTTGTTTTTTGGTGTATTGTCATGCATTTCTGTTGTCATTTTAGTGTATCTATTGTATAAGTATTTAGTTTAGTGTATTTTGAGTCATTTTCATATTTTTGTTGTATTTTTCTGTAATGTATGTTTTTTGGATTCATGTGTATTTTTTTTATCTTGCAGTTGTCTTTTTGTGCATTTTTTGTGTTTTATTTTACTCATTTAGTATGTTTTTTTTATTATAAATAAATAAATACCGTGTGTGTGTGTTCCGTGAAATGTTTGAGACGCAGATAACCAAACTCTATAGTGATTGTAGCGCCAATCAGAAAAACAACCAAACTGCGCAAAACAAAATGTAAAGCTCCAAACTACATGAGTGAGTAAGTAAATTAAAGTATTATCTACAATTCGGCTGCCTTTTCAAAAAACAAAACAAAACAAAAATCATTGTTTACCTTCGAACCGATTGGTCAGAGCTTAACTTCCATGCACGGCACCACAGAGAATCTGCAGTTTTCCAGAATTGAACGGGTTGAGGTCAATACCGACTCGAGTGAAACAGCGCGTTATTGAGCAATTACACGGACAGTTATATGGTTTAAACAATGGGAAACGTGTCTGCAAAAGACTCACCAGTGGCTGACGGTTTGAAATGATAGCATGGTACAGAAGGAAGTGGAGTTTGGCGTGGCTCACACACACACACACACACACACACACACACACACACACACACACACACACACACACACACACACACGCACACACACACACGCACACACACACACACACACACACACACACACACACACACACACACACACACACACACACACACACACACACACACAGACCTATCTGTCATTATAGTATAAATTACAAAATAGCCAAATAAACTTGCATGGATAAACTTGGCCGGCTTTTGTTCAACCGACTTGGGGATGATTTTATCCAGGATAGCCAATTTTTACAGGCTTTATCCCCTTTACTGGTTTTGTGCAATACCCCCAGGTTTCAGCGTGGCCACGGAGCGGTAGACTTTGAAGAAGAAGCTGCGTTTTCTCAGTTGCAACAACAGCTTTGTTTCATTTAATCACAGCGTTTTTTTACAAAACCAGCTTATTTTTTTTCACTTCAGCTTTCTTCAGCTCACAAAGAGAAAGTTAATGCTGTGTAATGCATCTGTTTTTCAGAGCTTTTAAAAAATGTAGTGCTCCTGTAGTGTAGCGAGAAAATAGATTTTGAACTGTTTGGTTGCTTACAAAAAATTAAAACAAGCCAAAATTAAAAAAAAAGAAAGAAAGAAAACATAAAATGTTCTGTTTTATATCTGTTGTTTTATAAATTAGTCTGAGAAGTTTTTGTTTTTGTTTTTTTTCAATTATTATTCATTGGACTACTTTCAGTTTTTTAAATATTGATTATGTGTGAAGTCTTACTTTAGGTTAAAATGTATTTGAAAATTAGGCCATCCAGTTAAGATATGTTATGTTGTTGGTTGATAAAATCTGAATGAAGGATATTTTATTTTATTTTATTTCATTTTTATATTTTAGTTTCCCCCTTGAGGGATTTCCACCTTATTTTGGTCAGGGTTTTATGCGCTTCAGTGACCTAGAGAGCTATACCAGCAGGAGCTTAGTCTTCAGGTGGGACACCCAAGTTGGACAGGTCTGAAGATAGAGGCTAAAACACCTGCTCTTTGCCCTCTGGACCAAGTAAGTGCCATTTTGAAAGTTCAATTTTTATTTTTATTTTTTTGTGGCCCTTGCTTACATGGTCATCTGTAAGTGCTCGTTGATTGAAAGCGTGTGATAATGCCCCAATTAATAATTCCCTCCACCCCCACCCCACCCGCACACACCTCTGTCAACGTGAACGCACAGAGCCATGGTGTAACAGCAGACAGCGCACTGCTGCAGCCCGAAACACACCTCCTCTCCTGCCCACCATCGAGGTAACACATACAGAAATGCATGTATTTGTCTTTGTTGTGAAGTAGCCTGTCTCAACGGCTGGGCATAAATTAGCTGAGTGCTCACCTGCTTAACAAGCTAGACGCTACCCAAAATCAGTAATAGATATGACGTGATGATGACCACCGGAGTTTTTCATTGGTATCCTACAGCATGTGAATCTATCAGTATACTTACATAAGATAAATATTTAGTAGGCTATTGTGTAGGTTCACATTAGGTGACATAGTTAACACTTGCAGTAATTTATTTGCTAAATGACAAAGTAGCCCTGTGCCTTGTTGAAATATAACCAAACAGTCTTATTCATAATGTTGGTCTCTTTTTTTTTTTTTACCAATTGCAGTATAATGCCAAGAAAGAAGAGGAAAAAGAAAGGGAGCTGTATACAGCAGGCAGCCCAGGGGAGCAGCTCTTTGCTCTCCTGGATAAAAGCATCCAGCAGCAGCAAGGAGGAAGAGGAAGATGAAGATGAAAGGTCAGAGTCAAGAGTCATGTTCACTGATTTTAAAGCTCAGATTTGAAAGTTGAACTGTTTCCTAATTTTACTGAAATATCCACATTTTATTTTAACTACACAAAGAGGTTTGGCTGTACTGAATGTAGTGTGAGTGAAAGAATAATCCCTTAATTCTGTAAAGCGACTTTTAGTGCCTATGATAAAGCGCTATATAAAATTGATTATTATTATTATTATTATTATTATTATTATTATTATTATTATTATTATTATTATTATTATTAAATTAGGCATTAAGCTATTTTAGGTAATTATATTATTTTGTACCAACAAGTTATTTCTATGTTACAAGACAAGTAATCTTGTATTTACC
The DNA here is from genome assembly GCF_900634775.1 of Gouania willdenowi. Taxonomy (NCBI): domain Eukaryota; kingdom Metazoa; phylum Chordata; class Actinopteri; order Blenniiformes; family Gobiesocidae; genus Gouania; species Gouania willdenowi. The sequence goes on along the minus strand of NW_021145219.1, from coordinate 1,074,415 downwards.
TTAATAGGCTATATTAAACCTTAAAATATAGGCAATTACTAAAACTATTATTATTCTATTCTAGGCAGCGACAGCAGAGCTACAGAATCAGGAGTGCTGTCTGATGACTAAAATGAGGGAGAACAAGAAAGGCATGATGTAGCAGCTGTATGTGAAAGAGATGACACAATTAAAAATATAGCAGCTATGCAATATCCAACAGCTTGCCATAGAGAAAAACATCCAGGTAAATCATAGTGAGGTCATCAGACTCTTTAAAGACATAATAAAAAGGAGGATGCTGCTTCAGAGAGTGCTAACACACTCTTCACTCCTCACTTCAATATGACACTTTGTACACTTTTTTTGTTCTGACAGGGGAAAGAGTACACTTATTATTTAATAATTATCATTGTTGCTGGTTACTTAAAACCTCTCTAAGTTCTACATGCCGTATAAAGTACCCTTGTCGTTCACTGAGCACCTGCCGCCCAAAATGTCTGTTCACGCCACTGGGCTTGACTAAGTGCAATCCACTTCTCTAGATGGTGGTTGGACAGCCCCAACCTCCAGGATTATTATTGCAACAACACATCATCAGTAGGGTAAAACTAACCTGTCTTACGACGGTTCAATGAAGAAAACACGGTTACTATAAGTACAGGGGAAACACAGTGCTGTAGCATGATGTGTACGTATGATGCTCCTTAACAATTCTGACTGCCCCCTCATATATGCCTGCCTACAACCGGCCCTGCTACATCATGTATACTACACCATACTACATCATATATACTACATAATGCACGACTCACGATTTAGCCAAGACTCGACCCAATCCCAAAATTAGACGCACAAGTGAAAAATTATCTCCAAATGGGCCACAAATCACACAGTGTATGCCCGCCTTAAAAGAAGACAAGCGTGGTGGGCCAAACTACGTGGAGATCTTGGACTAAACAATCACATGAAAAGTGAAATTTGGGGTGTAAATTGGGTGCAATGACCATATTGTCACTATGGAGTCTGATTTCTTGATCCTGCCCTATGCTCAGATAGCACCTGAGCACCTCATGTGATGTTTACTGCGGCACTATCCACACTCCAAGTGTAACATGAACGGCGAGTAAATAAATAACTGTATCGTAATCAGAATGCGGATCGGGCCACATTTTCTCATCTAAGTCTGACCCAACAGTTAAAACCTTATTGTTTTCTTAAAGAAATGATATATTTATGTTTGTTTTTCTGGTAGGCAACAATCTTATTACCAAACAACTGTTAATGTCAACATTGGATTAGCGCATGGGTAACAAGCAAAGGTGAAACACAAACAGGATCGCAGTGCATGCAAGAGACCCATCGGATCTATTTACATCATCCATGTATCAAAGATAAGGATAATCCATGTATTTGTACAGAAAAAGGAATGGTGTATTCCTTTATATTTGTCGTCCTCTGATCCATCCTCCCTCCACTGTGATCCTACTCTCACTGTTACAGTTAAAGCTGCATTATTCAGGGATACAGCAGCTGCAGCAGGAAAGGAAGAACGCTGCGTGCAAACAACACTATGTGACCAAACACGACCACCAGTTGTAAATATCTGATCGAACCCGACCCAGCCAGTGCCATCAGGTCCCGTTAGGGTTCGGTCAGGTATCCATCCCGCGTGACTAGGCTGATAGCTGCAATTACCCTAACCACCATGGTGTCAATATGGAGTCTGATTTCTAGATCCTGCCCTATGCTCCTTTAAAGTTCTGGGAATATTTGTAATGTATACATTTTATTTATTGATCTATTTATTGTAAAAGTTATGATTCAACCTTGTTCCGGATGTGAACATCAGCTCCAGCCTTGACGAGAAGTTTAACACACTGGGAAAAGCCATGGTAGGAAACCTCGTGCAGCGCTGTGTTTCCCACCTTAAACACACAAACAAATCATTCCAAGATCAACTCGTCATACATTTTATCTCCCAATAGTTTTGATAAACTGACTCTCTCACATGCACACTCACTTTGTCCTGTAGGTCCAGTGAACAGCCTCCCTCTACCAGAGCAGCCACGCCCTCCACATCTCCCACCTTCGCCCTTTGATGGAGGGCAGTGGAGTGAGTGTGTTCACTCATCACTCTGGCACACACACACACACACACACACACAGAATAAAAAATGATGCATGACGTACGTTCTCCATCCATCATCTTTGTCAGGTTTGAGAAAAAAAAGTTTAAATGTGAAGTTTTTAATGCAAGATCGTAGAACATATGTGTTAATAAAGTAGAGCATGTTATTTATGGAACAATTCAAAGGGGTTTTTGATTAATAGTATTAATTCCAGTGCCAATAGATGAGTAGCTAAATTCTTCTGGTAGTTATTAATCTTCAGCATATGATACTAATAATAATACATTATTTGCTAGATTAAGCAAAGGCAAGATAGCAATAACAATAATAATGAAATAGTATTGTTATTTCTATTATTTCTATAAGGAGCTTCTGTTTTTTCCGATATTTATTTATTGGTCTGTAAACAGTCTAACTGAATATCTAATATCCGTTGGATATTTAGACAAATTAAATTAATATGATAACATTTTCAGAAAATATTTGATATGGGATAATTATTATATTTAACAAATATGTTGTTTTTAATCACAGTGAAGATAACAATCTATCCCATAGTTTGTTTTTATGTAGGACTCATATATGTACCAGATTTTCACACTGTACAGTATTATATTATAATTTATATATTAGATTAAGTTAAATTAGACTAGGATTTTACAGAGTAAACACACTTAAAATACATTTAAAATCTCAACCTCTAAACCCTAATACACAAACACACATGAACAATTACTTCAATTATTAATAAATTATTTCAAAATACAAATCATTATTGTTAGCAGCTTCATTTAATTTCCCACCAAGTTATGTGAAACTTGCTTTCTGTAAAATGAAAGTATTTTTGATGCTGAGTGAATCTTACCTCATGCACTCAAATGTCCACAGACTTCTGTCAACCTGAAGTAAAAAAGGAACAAATTCTGATTGCTTGTGTTTGTTTCAAGGTTTCTTTCCTTTCTATTGTAGCAGCTCAGTTTCTACGTGACAAAGTGGAAGCCAGCTGCTGTTGTAGTGAGTTACAGCTTAGAGAGCAAGAGAGAGAAGGTCTGCCTCTTAATCTTTATTCCTAAATGCATGTTCTGTGCTATTCAAGATTAACAGTGGTAAATGATGGCAAAATAAATGCATAAAATGACAGAAAAATACATAATAAATAGCAAAAATACACAAACACAACAAAAAGGCACAAAATGACTAAAAAAACACACAAAATGACAGAAAATTAGGCATAAAAAAAAAATCATAGACGATTAAAGGAATCCCACCCAGAAGGACAGGGTTTGTGTGTCTTAGACAGTCCGTGATGACTCTCTAACTTCAGCATCAGAGAGTCAGCTGCTCACTATTTAAGGGAGAGTAAAGGTCCCTTAGGAGAGCTCTTCTTCTCTGCTTCATTGTCTACAACCAAACCGCAGAGTTGGAACCTTCGCCCCCTGCGGTCACAGATTTGTTTCAGGTCACAACTGTTTTTATCTTCTTTCAGTAAACCCCGTGCAAAACCCCTACACTGTGAAAAATTCCTGGTGAGAGTCCTGTTTAAAAAGAGATAGAGCTACAGTTTGTGGTGCAAGGAAGGGGGAGGAAAGAGCATGAAAGTCACATTGCGTGCATGCTCACTGGAGAAACTGGGTCACCATGATTCGTGAGAGCTGCACAATTCCACACAGTGAAGGATCATTTCAAAGGGTCAACTGTTCCTCCTATCTCCTTTCCTATCCATTGTTCCTTAACCCCCAGAAGTGTTTTAGTGGCCATGATAAATTGCATTAGAATTTTCTTAAAGTTGAGGAAAGGAGGCTCAAAGCTTATTTTATATCCTCCTTTAGCCTAGGAAACACTGATGCATCCTTTACCAAAGGACAACACATTAGCATTCCCTGGGCAGAAAGGGAAAAGAGGGTCAAAATCTTGAAATAAATTCTAAACTTCACAGGGAGCCAATGGAGGGTGGCTAAGACAAGAGCTATATGGTCTAGTTTTTGGTCCCTGTGAGGATTCTAGCAGCTCTACTTTGGACCAGCTGTTCAGACATGTGTACAGTGAAGAACAACAGTCCAAACAGGAGGAGGAGATCTCCACTGCCTCTATTAGTCATGCGTAACTGTTAAAGCAAAGAATCAGGAGATCTTGCTTATTAACACAATCGTGCAATACAGCGAGTTGTAGTCAATACAAAGAGAACCACAAAGCCATACCAACAGTTCATTGTGTCCTTGGAGAGGAACAGTAGGAAATCCACTCGGTCCTGCCCTGTAGATATTCAGCTTTTGTGGAGATTATTGTGATTCAGCCATGGATAAGTGGAATATTTATATGTAAAATATGATCCACTGCCACCCTGTCCAGGGTGTAACCCCGCCTTGAGGGCACTGAACTGACGGAATTGTTACACAGCAGTTATGGACCGTATACGCATTCGGTGGAAAGTGACACATTGACTAGAATGGAAACGTATCAGCTTTATCAATGCTGCGCTGCAGATACACAGCAGTTACGCATCCAGTTGAAATTGGGGGTAGATGTGTCACAATTCCAGCTGAACTAGAGCTGACAGCCAGTACCTCGGTCTGATCAAGGTTTAGCTGTAAAACGTTGTGTTTGATCCAGCAAAAAATATCTCTGAGGCAGTTTTTTAAAAGGTTAAAATCATTCGGCCATCCAGCTCCCATGGGAGCTGCCACAATGGGAGTGGAAGCTCCCATTGTGGCAACGAATGACGTGTCCTAAGGGAAGCTAGGAGGAGCGGTCCAAGGACTGAACCTTAGGGAACCCCACAAGTCAACTTATGGCATGTTTCCACTGGTGATATCGGCTCTACTCTCTTTTTGCCCGTTTCCATTAGGAAAAAGTATCTTCTCCGTTGTACCTGGTGCTGCTTTTTTTAGTACCTCCAGTCCTTCATTGAGGTTCCAAAAAAGCAGCCCTGGTCTGAACATGTGACGTAGGCTCAAAGAAGACACCCATTGGGCCTGAGAATCATCACAGCGTAGAGTCACGAACTCACACACAGAGAGGAAGCATTTGGCCACCATTGATTTTTTTTGACAATCTTGTGAGGATTACAGCAAAAAAAAAAAGCGCAATTCGTGGAGTCTGGCAGTTTTACGTGTCAGGTTGTGCTCAATGGAGACACTCCGGAAAAACAGCATTGGGTCCCGAAAGCGAGGAGTGCCGCGCCTTGTAAAGCCGATACCAATGGAAACGTTCCATTAGTGCTTCAGGATTCTTATGATTTCTCTGCACAGTAACCAGGGCTGGCCCAGCCTATAAGCAGACTAAGCGGCTGCTTAGGCTTGTCAATCGCTAAAGCTTCCTGGTTTTACCCTTGGCTATGTTTGCACTTTATTTATGTTAATTTATTTTACTTTTAAATGTGACCAGCAATGGCATGTTTTAAGATTCAATAGGATTTAACTTAAGTGAAAACAATTAAATTAAAACCGTATCTCAAGATTGTGCCTTTTTGCAAGACTCTATGTTTAAGTATAGTTAATAAATGGCTTATAATAACACATAATAGTCTTAATTTCAAAGTTCCTGTCAACTTTTAACATTGTTTTTTTTTAACAAAAACATGGTGGGCCACCGGTGGGCTTCTCTACCACTACTGGTGTTTGACTTTGTATGCACGAAACAGACATTGTGTTTGTTAATTGACTCGGGTGTGTTTGACCTGCAGTGAGATTGAAATATTTCAGTTAACTTTTTTGTTCAATAATTACATTTGTAGTGTTTACCCTACCTGTGTTTACCTGTGTTCTGTGTTTGCTTTACTTGAATTTAAAAGCACTTTACTAATTTACTTGACTTTTGACATGTAATGATTGCATGTTACAAAAAAAGCAGGAATTGCAGAATTTATTTGTCTTTTCAGTTTAAATTGAGGTTTGGAACCATCTAGTGTAAGTTTCAATCAACAGGAATGACAAATAAAATATAGGTGTATACACACCAAAAAGTTTTTGTTTTACAAAAAAAAAGGGAATGTGAGCTGGGTTTAGACTGTCATGAAACAGCTTAGTTTTACCAGACTGATGATGTGTTATCACTTAGAACTTCCACAGCAGATCAGCCATGGAGCCAGTGCTGACATACTTCATCCCAGTGTGCCAGAGAAAAGGAAAGCTCTTCAGCACATTATCAAAGCTGCAGAGAGGATCAAGTGCAGTTACTCAGATTACAGAGCATTTATTACAGGCTTCATCCACGCTCACAGATTGAGCGCTCCCTCTGTGCCATCTGCTAAGTTCGCTCGCACAACTAGACTTTTAAAGGCTTTCTACAAAGCTGTTACACAGATGAGCACAGCAATAATATGAATGTATGTAGGAATCATCAAACTAAACCTTTGATTATTTTTGTCCAATGACACTAAAGACTGTCTTTATCTTTGTCTCCATTGCTCTGTAACTAAACCAAACAGAGAAAATCATCAGGAAAACATTGTTTCTGTTCTTTTTATTAAAGATACGGGCAAATAGATTTCCTGCACAGAATGAATATGCTGAGATGCTGGTGTAATAAACTTTGTCATTGAAACTTAATCCTAAATCGTGCTACTGCGTCACGCAAGGGCTGTGATTGGTCCCCTCCAAACCTCACACCGGTCATTGCCTTTCCCAGTCGTCACTGCCATGTTTCACCTTTTTGTGGAGTGGCGCAAGAGTCGTTTCTACAATGAATTGAATTGAATTGAAGAGAGAACCAAGAAGGACAAAAAGTAACAGAAAAAGTGCGTGTGTGTTTCATTAACAGCAGACAATAGCTGCTTTTTCATTACCCTGGGAAATGTGCAAAATCTAAATAGTTCATGAAATGATCATAAATGGTCATGAAAACACTCAAACATCACAAAAAGTTTTCATGAGGAGGTTTTTAATATTGAAATGTGTCGCAAAACCACAATAGAAAACTATTTTCTAGAATTACTCATCACAGAACGTAACGTACCTGGTCACATGATCACTTCACCCATCTCGATTTGTTCTAAAAACCCCAAAAACATAGTATTTGAGGTTTATTTTCCCAAACTTGCCTGTTTTAGCCTCTGAAAAGTCACTTTTTGAGCAACTCTACACGAACAGGCTGATTTGCAGTCTACTTATGCATAAACATAAGTGGGCGTGTCTATAGACGAGACACTGACTTCCTCCTCCCCGCACAATGATGTAGGGCCAGAGGATGGCCCGCCCTCCTCCCACCCACTCCGTAGCCGAGCTCATGCTGCTTTCTAAACACGAGACAAAGCGTGGGGGCGGGGCGTTAGCCGGTACATACATAGACTGTAGAAAATACATACGTAGCACTGAGCGAAGGAGGTTGAAATGCTCACCTTCGTGGGCGTGTCTGTTTACATGTCAATCACGGCAGAGAGCTTCCTGGAGGAGTGGCTTTTCCAGCTCAGTGCCGCGTCAAATTCATCATCAAAGTGGGAACGCGTCATCAAATTGGAGCGAGGTGTTTGGGCTCACCCTGCAGTAAGAAAGGAGCAAATCACCCTCTAACTAATGATTGAGGGAATCAATGAAAAAAACACTTTGGGCATGTGTATGAAGCCCAGAAAAGTCCATTTAGCTTAACATGGGCCCTTTAAAAATCATGAGTGCCACATTAAACGTGAAACAACAAAGGAATGCAGATGTTATAAGGACGTTTAAAGCGTCTGTCTTTCTGTAGAAAAGTCTTACAGGATGAGATTTCACAAGAGTTACAATAGTCCCAAAAAAAATGACGTTATATTGAAAGTCTTCAGGTTCACCCACCACACTGTTACACTTTTATACTTCATGTTTGCACACGTTCTGAAACTGTTGTTTTGATGTTTGCTTCCAATAACAATACACACATGGATAGGTAAGTGATAATCCCTAAATAAATTAGATTTTAAGATGCTTAAAAACAAACAACTTTGTTTACTGTGACCGGAATATCAACAAGGGATTTTGAATGCCCCTCTGAATCCCCACAGGCACACTACGCAGTAAAGCAATGTGTGAAACATGTTTATTATGGATGCAGAGAGAGCATCTTCCACAATAAATCTGGACATTGCAAGTGCTGATTATTCCTTAAATGATCTGAAAATGAATTCACACTTTACCACTGCTTGACACGAATCACCAGTGAGAGTTCCCTTAAACTCCTTCCTAATAAACAAAAAGCATCACCCAAAAGAAACTCAGAGTACTCACATTACTGTAATTGATTTGGTTTTTATACTTTTTTGAGTATATTTCTTAATCAGTAATTTTGCTAGTAGTTATGTATGTTTTAAGTAAAGTAATTAGTTACATTTCACCCAACTGTTACTGAGTAAATTATATTTTGTTTTAAAATGATCAAAGGACATTGTGAAACTACAAAACATTAAATGACCAGACAACAATCAAAAGCATCAAATCATAGCCGACCAATCAGATTAAACATAATGCACCGCACCAAAACAGCATTAAATGCTGGTTATTTTCTCTGTTTTAGAGTTCATAAATGTATGTATACTAATTTGTTTTTATTTGAATTGAATTAATTGGTGTTATTTTATTTATGCACATTTTGACAAAGCTTGTATTTTATACAGATGCTTTTTGGAAAATAAATTAAGCTCTAATTGTGCAAGATTTGGTCTCTTCCTTTTTAAGTTTATACATGAGATGTTTACTGTATGCAAGGGAACAGTGGCAAGATTTATTATCAAAATTAAACATGGGGGTGGAAGTAACTTTTACTTTGAGTACTATTTAATTGAGCTACTTTTTACTTGTACTTAAGAATTCTAGGCATGACTTACTTATACTTGAGTACAATTTCAATCAAATAACAGTACTTCTACTGAGTAGGATATATCAGTGCTCTTTACACCTCTGCTTGTTTCTATTTTTTGATTAGTATTATCATCAGTCATTCAGCCTCCTCATTTTAAGTCTTATCTTCCCCTTAACAAATAATTTGTGTAAAATAAAGATGATTCAAAACAATGATGTAAAGATTTTACATTAGAAAAGTGTTATTCCTCTTTTGTTTTTATTTACAATACAAAGAATGAACATGAAGTGCAATGATTCTAACATTGGTGGAATGGAAAATGAACGTGGCTGTGAAATCAATCAGAAAAAAAAAACGAATACAGTTTTCCTTATTACTGACTGCTACCATTTGAAACCTGTTTATTCATACTGTTAACATATAAATAAATGTGTCCTTTAAGGCAGGTGTTCTCAACCTTGGGGTGTGGGCCCAATTTGGGGTCGCGAGACATTGGGAGGGGATCGCAAAGATGCCTTCAGAAAACTTATATTTTTTTAACAATTTGAGCCCATTTTTGCCTTTTCTTAACTTTTTTTCTGCAACTACACCAAACTTACCATAGGTTTGCTCCTTTTAATGCATTTTTGCTACATTAGTCCCATTTTTGCCATTTCTCCATCATATTTGAATGCCTTTTCTTCACATTTTTTTCATCATATTTTTGGCACTTTTAAACCCTTTCCACCACTTCTCCACCTAATGTCACATATGTTGACCCATGAATGTCACTTCTAAACTCTTGTTACCATATCTGCCAGGTAAAACTAATTGTCCCCCTCCCCCCATTTCTGCCACTTTTATGCCAATATTGACACTTTGAACCCTTTTTATCACTTTTTCTGTCCGTTTTTGTTCACTCTAATTTGCAACTTTTAACCAATTTCTGTGGTTTTTCAAATCCCATTTCCCCACCTTTTCCACCAGTTTTTTTGTCACTTTTAACACATTTAATTTTTGATTAAAACAAGGATTTACATCTTTAAGATGACTATACACTATGGTGAAAATAATAGTAAACTTCCTGGATAAAAGTGGATATTATATAGATGAATAAATAAATGTGGTTATCACAGATTCATAGAACAATGGACCATCATTTTGCTGATTTAATGGATGGACCCCAAAAATCTCTCTTCTTTATTCCTCCTTATAGATGACCCTGTCTCCACATGACTGTTCTTCAATGTTAATGTTCAGCTACAGTGGGGGTCCCCAGACTCTGGAACCTTTATTTTGGGGGTTGTGAAAAGGTTGAGAACCAGTGCTTGAAGGTACAAAGCTGTCACAGAGCTCTCAGAGACATGGATTTAATGTAACCTAAGTACCTAATAACAGAGTATGCTAACCCAGCTATGGATGGAACTAGCATTAACCTAACCTAGTCTGAATTGCCACAAACAACGCCAGCATCCTCATAGTGTGCACAGTTGTGTGTTCCCACCCCCCTGTGTTTGCAGCGCAGCAGGTTGGACTCAGATCCTTTACACTGGACATCGTCAAGAAGAATCCGCAGATGGGTCCCTTCCCCAAACTCAGAGTTTCTCGCTGCCTTCAGTGCATACTTGAACCCCAGCTGACGACAGACCACGTCAGCACCTTTAATGGACCACAGGTCGTCACACACAGTGCCCCATTCCCCGTTGATGTAGATCTCCACCCGTCCGCGATCACCTGGTCCGTGCTCGTTTACTTCTAACCTCACTGCTCCGTTTTGAAAGGCAGGTTCACTGTGTGCTCTGGGTCTGCCCTTCCTGCCTCCACCTTGGGAATTCTTCTGTGGTTCCACTTTACTGGAGCTGAAGATGGCCGGATGATTCTCTACTTCAGCTTGAAGATTAATCAGTTCTTGGAGCCAATCGATAGACTCTGTGGGTTCAGCTGCTGGAGTGAGGCTCATCGGCACTGATGCAAAATGTGAGAGAAAATATGAGCATCTGCTTTGTTGTGCAGCAGCTTTTACAAAAGATGGACTCACATTCCACAGGAACAAACTTGATGAGATTACTTTTTACACGAACAGGAAGAGGGTTGTAGTAACAGTGTCTTGGAGGAGCTCGTCTTAAAAACAATCAAAGACAACAAACAGGTGTGTTCAGGTGAACAGTGATAAATGTATTTAGACTAAGGCTGTCACTTTAATTGCTTTTTCCATTTTGTCATTGCTTTTTCTGTTTTGTCTTTGTCTTCGTCGTTTCCATTTGCATTTTGACATTGCTTTTTCTTCATGACTCATGCTGTCACTAAAAGCAATGTCAAATCGGGTCATTTTGTCCAGGCTGACGAGTCGATACCTGTTCACACTAATACATAGTGACTGCTTGCAGTCACTATGTATTAGCAGGCTTGGGGAGTCACGGATTACAAGTAACAGTGTTACATAATCAGTATACAAAAAACATGTAACTGTATTCTGACAGTATATTAAAAAACGTGTAATCAGATTACACTTTTTTTTTTTTGGGTTTTTGTAAAAACGGGGATTATTTCGGGGATTACATTTTAAAAGAAAGCAGAATATGCATCAATGCGCATACGCATTGAGACACTTCACGGCAGTTCACTACAATACATGAACATGTAAAACAAGCTGTAACAATGTTGCGATAACGTGAACAGCGCGGTTACCACGCGCTTGTCTGGAAACGGACCAATGTGTCCGTGGACTGACTCAGAGCGGCTGGATTTAATACATCTGAAGAGTTTTCTAAGTAGAGTTGATGGAACAGTACGTGCGTTTTATGTTTCTGTCACGTCATCACTGTAGTAGTGTGGGACACCTACACAACAATCTGAAGCACAGCACGTATGGCGTTATATTTGTGCCACAACTCTGCTGCCAGTGTACATCTGAACTTTATCAGGACTGTAAATGGTCTGCGTTATAAAGATTATCTCTTGATTGGATTAAAATTAAACCAGTGCGCAAAAGACATGTTCACAGAGCTGTGTGTGCGTCTAAAGAACATGCGTGGATAATAAATAAATAAATAAAACCGATAGAAGCTGATTTTCATCAATAACTTCAACGCACTTTGTGTTTTAATTTGACAACATAAATATTTTGACTCTCTTTCAACAGCTCAGTCAGTAATAGGCCTGTACAACATTATTTAATGTATGAGTGGGTTCAGGTTAAAATTTTTATTGTTTTATTTTATATTGTGCATTGTTGGAATGTCCATGCTAAATAAACAATTTCATGTTTTTAACTGATTTATTCTTTTAAGCATTAATATTAATTTTAGTGATTAGTACACAATCGGAGCCAGAAATGCAATGGGGGACTAATAATTTGCATAATCATTTATTTTTTTCCGGTTCGGCCAAAAAATGTAATTTGGGTAGATCCCTAATGGAAACTCCTGCATCATGTTTCATTTAAATACTAAAAAAGAAACAATATCACAGAAATATTAATAATAATAATGCATTGGAATTTATATAGCTTTATCAGCTGACACTCAAAATCTGACACACCACTTTCAGTTGGTGCTTTTTTGTTTTACATATATGACAAAACTGTAACAATAACAATTATTATATACCATACAATAATCATTATAGTATGGTCTGTGGTCTAGGTCAATGATTCAACTGAATTCATCATTACTAATGAATCATAATAATATATGTAAAACAAAAAAGCACCACCTGAAAGTGGTATATCAGGTTTTAACTAGTTCTATTATTATATATTATATTATAGCTACAAAGGTTACATATACAACCATAGTAACAATTGTCAGTATATATTATAGTTATTAACATGCTCCAGGGTAAATTATAAGTAATTCCCCTACACTGGAGTCAGCATATTTTTCATGTGTCATGTAATGTACAGGTAGTGACTTTAATTAAATATGTGCCAAATACAATTTGCTGAAAAGTATTTCCTAGATTAACGAATGCAGTTAACCTGCATCCTGCAGCCTTCTGCCAGAAATATGCATATATTTAACTAAAACATGATTTGTTTTTTTCTTTAAACCTCCATAAGAAGAGTTTTTAAAATACTGGATGGTTATAACTTACAGTAAATCCATCCATCCATCCATTTTCTGACCCACTAACTTACAGCACAGAGCAGATAAAATAATACAGAGTAAATGCAAAAATTCCTGGATGACAACAACATTTTAACAGCAGGCAGAAATCAGGCACTTTGTTGTGTGATATTGTTTCTTTTTTAGGATAGTTTAGGAAATTAAATTTTTTGGCCGAAACTGAAACACCAAAAGGAATTAGTATGTTTGTGACTTTAAACTGTTACTTCTTGCCTTTTTACACTTGATTTGCTGTGTAACTGTTGTGTCTAACGCTGTTATGGAGACTTTTGCTTGGACATCCGTCATTACGCGTTGACTACCGAGGGTACCTGACTTCAGTCAAGCAACCAATAGTAACGCCAAAAATAGCTCAAGGAGCACACTTGTGATTGGCTAAAGTCCAGATTCCAGGAGCGTCACACTCCTGGATTTCTAAACCTAATTTACAGTTCCAGGAGAAGGAGAATAGATTCACTGTCCAATCAGAACACTTTGATTGCAATATGCTCAAAGATGATTATGGATTTTTGACCAAATTATACCAAAAAAAATTACAAACTGCAGCTTTAACCTAATCTAAATCAGATGACGGCATCTGATCTTAACACTAGGGATGTCCCGATACAACTTTTTCACTTCCGATACGATACCAATATTGCAGCCTTGAGTACTGTCCAATACTGATATCGATCCAATACAATATCAGCACGAATCATACATACTTTTATTTCTTATTTTTGTAGTGTGGAATGTTAGAAAAGGCTCGATCAAGTGATGTTACTCAAACAGAGAACAATAGTCAGCAATAGTAGGTATGAGAAAAACTAACCCATTTATTAACCAATTGGTTACATACATTTGAACCTTCAACATAATATCTACAGTATTCTACAATTGAATAAATATAATATAATATATATCGGAGATTTTAAATGCAGTCCGATAAAATCCGATATTTGTCTTCTAGCTGATATTGGAACAATATCCGATATCAATATTGGATCGGGGCACCCCTTCAATCAACCAACATGTCTTGGCTCCCTATTGGCCAAAACATATAAGATACACTAACCAACAACCTTGACAGATGCCTTCATGCCTCCTCAGTAAGCATCTCCTAACCCACCTCCACCCCATCTCCTCCAGGTCAGTATGTATCATTTTGTTGTCATTAACATCTGCTCTGCTCTGTTCCAGAGGTTTTCTGCTAACTGCTCTCCTTGCTTTAGCCTTTTAGCTAGGGCTCACGGAAGATCAGGGTAGAGTGCTCTCTCTACTTCTAGCTTTCTACGTATGCACGGTGTTATTTTGTATGGTTTTTTTAAATTCTTTTTGTGTGTGTTATTTATTGTCATTATATGAGTTTTTTTGTTTAGTATTTCTGTTTGGTTTCACTGTTTTGGTGTGTATTATGAGTCATTTTAAAATTTATTTTAGTTGTTCCTCTGTGTATTTGTGGGGTTCTTTAGTTAATTTCAAAGTAATTTTGTATGTATTTGCAGTCATTTTGTATATTCGTGTTGTCGTTTTGTGCATTTTGCTGTCCTTTTTGTACATCTTTAGGAGTTGTTTTGAGTATATTTCTTATGCGTTCAGTCTTCCATGTGGATGCCATCAAAATGAGAAGGAGAATGACAGAAAGAAAAATAGAGAAAAGGAAGAAGAAAAGAAAGAACTGAGAGAAGATTAAAGGAAGAAAGAGATAGAAAAAAGAAAAGAAAGAAAGAAAAAAGAGAAAGAAGAGAAAGAGAAAAGATTAGAATAAAGAGAAATAAAAAAGAAGAGAGGGCAGGGAAAAAAATGAGGCAAAAATTAAGAAAAAAGAGAAGAGAGAAAGAAAAAAATAAATAGAGATAGATAGACTAGCTGTAAATTTACTGTCATTACACCTCAGATAAAGTGCAAGAAAAAAATATAACAGAAGGCAACACACAGAAAACCCAAAAGACGCCCGAAAAATAGTGCAATGAAGGACATAAAATACACAGTACAATTATAGAGGCTATATATAAATATAAAAAATTACATCAAAAGTATAAAGAATACAGATATTTACAGATTTACAGATGGTGCAAGGAGAGATGCCTCAGACAGTTGTGTTGTACATAAAAAATGTTGTAAATAAAGAGAGAGAAGAAAAGAGAAGAAGGATTATAAAAACAAAGAAGAAAAAACAACATAAATGGTCTCTTTCCTCATGAAGAGTATGATTGTTACTCACCTGGAGGGATCTACGACTTTATAAACGACTCCAGACGGTGACGTTGCACTGGGTATTCCAGTTGACATAAAATACAACTCCCCTGTCGGGGAAAAAAAAACAACACCATGCAGCACAAGTGATCCAAGCATTGATGATGATGATGATGATGATGTCAAATCAATTCTTACCAGATTCATCCTCACCAAAAGAGATGATGTACTGATGATAAGTGTTGATAAGACCAGGGAAGGCACAGGTTCGGCCCATTCCCATACAAACCTCCCTGTAAGTCCACGTCCCCGTGTCTCTATCCTCCTTCAGACTCATTAAACGGCTGCAACATAAAGAAAGAAGCCCAGATCCTCAACACCTGGTTCAAACATTCTAGGATAATGGCATTGATTTCATGAACAGGGTGACATGTGGGACTGTTGTGCCCTTATTCTTACAGAAACCTGCCTTTTTAAAGTCACAAGTCTTTGGTTTGGATTCCAGAAGTGAACGTAATTGAGTTGCTTTTATGGGTACTTGTACTTTTTTGAGTTTATTTATGTCAGTAATTTTACTTGTATTTAAAGAGTAACTAAACCCCTGCTTTCTCCTGACCTGCCACTAGGAGGGAAATTCAAAAAATGCCTTGATTATGGGCGGGACTCCTGGGGCAGAGACACGCCCACTCTATACTATTAAAATATCCAATGAACAATATATGCTATGCTAAGTAGCCACTCATTACTCAATATACCTCTCTATTCACTCTTCTCTCAATCCAACCTACTCACCACAGTTTGTGAAGCCCACAGGTGATAAGTTTTTATTTTTTTTATGAAAGGGGCGGGGCTAACAGTGCTCGATTGTGACGCAATATGGTCCAAAAACATTACATGAAACGTCACCCAACCATTACTGAGTAAATTATTATTATTATTATTATTATTATTATTATTGTTTTAAAATGACCATTGTGAAACTACAAAAAAATAAATGACCAGAGAACAATAAAATGCTCAAATGCATCACATCATAGTCGACTAATCTGATTAAACGTAATGCACTGCACCAAAACAGCATTGGATGCAGGTTTTTTCTTAGTTTTAGAGTTCATAAATGTAACTATACTTAGGACCTGAGATTTTTTTCTTATTTTGAATTGAATTCATTGGTGTTATTTTATTTAAAAAATAATTGTACATTTTGACAAATCTTTTATTTTATACAGATGTCTTTGTGGAAAATAAATTAAGTTCAAATTGTGCAAGATTTGGTCTCTTCCTTTTTAAGATTATACATGAGATGTTTACTGTATGTAAGGGAACTGGCGAGATTTATTACCAAAAATAAGTTGAGATGGATATAAACATCATAGCTCGTTCACTCTGTTGATATTTCCAACCTGACAGTATTTGTAATTTTATTCCAGAGATCTTTAGTGTTTTAATAGTAATTAAATTATTAATATTACACATATTCAGACTGGAGGGGCGACCAGGGTTTTCCGCTGAAGCCACTTTTGGCCGATCCGAGCATTTTTAAAAACCGATGGGAGCAGCTCAGCAGCAGTATAGAAGCGAGGCAGTGCCCTCGCTTCCACATAGGTGACCCCTGGTGGACCAAAACACTGACTACCTGGGTCTCCAGCGGGTGGAATTTGGACTCAACCCGAAAATGAAGCACATACAGTATCACAGCACTTTTGTAAAACCAATGGGAGAAACAGTATCAAAGCGACAGACCTCCTCTGCTTCCACACTCCTTCTCCCAAGCTTTTAACTTGTGATTGTTATGTATTTTCTGTATTTACCTTTATTAATATTAGTTTCTGTTTCTGATTTGTGTAGTTGTTTTAACAATTGTAAAGTGTCTGAGTTTTTGAAAAGCACTTATGAATAAAATGCATTATTATTATTGATGGGACAAGCAAGATTTCCGAGTGTGAAAAGGACGGTAGTAGTTCTCACTTTACAAAAGTAGATTTACGAGGTACACCATTCACTAACCAGGTCCATGATTATTTTTTATTAAGCTATTACTTTGATTAAATTTACAAATTTGAAGGAAATGCACAAGATGGACAGGTCAATAAGTAAAACCATACTGATCAGCTGATTGGTCACTGTTTGAAAAGCAAGAAAAACCAGAATTTTCAGCTCGTGTGCAGTATTAGCTTTAGCAGCTAACTTGGCATTTCTACCTTGAAGACCAATACTATGTTTCCGCAAAAAATCTTTTAAGTAATCAACGGTAAAAATAATCTAAATCTCTATCAGACTCATTGTCAGCCAAGGCAAATTTATCCCTCTTAACTATTGAACTCACGCACGATAACTGAACAAGGGCAAGATTTCCGAGAGTGTGAAAAGGCTTTATTATAGTGCCAAAGCACTTTTTGACCTGAAGAGTTGACCCATATGAGTTATTTTAATTGATTTCTCAGGCCAACATACAGGTCTGGAGGAGCAGCCGCCGCTGCCCTCCTTTTCCCGCCACCGTAGACCAGGAGCTTGGCCCGCCTCGCTGCGTCGGTGGCCCCGCTTCGCGCCCCAGCCCGACCGACCCAGCCCTTTGAGCCAATCCTTATCCCAAAGTTACAGGTCAACTACTGTCTGCATACACAAGCATAAGACAAGGCAGCCTGGCCCGACTGACTGTTGAATTTGCGAGTGCTGCGGGGCTTGTGGCCACTAGGGGCACTTAACATAAAAATTACAGGTCTAGCGCCCCAAGTGGCCAAAAGTTACACAGTTTTAGGGTGCCTTCACACATACCTCTTTGATCCGCACCCTGCTTTGCTTCCTTGGATAGTCCAGTTTTTTTGCGATATGTGAAAGCTCACTCAAACTCTGGTGCAGAGCAAACAAGCAAACTCTGGTCCTCTATAAAATGTGGGTCTCGGTTCACCTCAAGGGAAGCATATTGTGGTCTTAAACCATGTGAGAAAGCAAACAGTACCAACAGTACATTGACACGCAATAGTGATGGAAAAACTCCATTAGTGACAGGACAGCGGCACACAGCAATCACACACATTTTTGTCACAGCAGCAGGCACACACACTCACAACCAGGCACTCCAGCCAGCAGCACACGCAAATATCTATCCAGTCATTCATCCTTCCATCTATCTATCCATTCATTCACAGACCCGCTTTGTCAGAAAACAAACAAAGAAGTCACAAACGTTTAGGGCTGAAACGATTCATTGAATTACTCGATTAACTCGATTACAAAAATTCCTCGAGGCAAAAATTGTGCCTCGAAGCATCGTTATATTCCTATGACGCGCACTATACACGCAGGGACCGCACACCACTAGCGCGTCATCAATGCGCAACAAACATTCTGCATTTATTTGGCGCCATGGCGGAGAGTAAGCAGCAGAACGTCTAAAGTCTGGGATCATTACATCTTCAAAGATGAATCATGTGTTTACTGCAAACAATACCTGGCATACCACAACAGTACGACTTCAGTGATGCAGCATCTGAACCAAAAGCATCCACATGCTGTTTCAACAAGTGTCTTTGAAACAAGGTAATGTAGCGCTAATTTAGGCCTGGGACGATAATCAATAAATAAATTAATTAACCGGACGATAAATGAAAATGAACGCAGAAGTTTTCCAGCCTCGATAAATGACATATGCATGTGTATTTGGTTGCATGCCTGTTTCTCAGTGAACCTGCAGCGTAATTACTCTAAAATAGTAGACGACAGCCAGGCAATCTCAGATTTAGGTAAATCAAACAGTACTAGTCAAACTCTAGCTCTGAATTGCTACAGCGGCCACATCTACAAATTGTAGCATTAAATATTGTGGTAGGTCTCAGTGCCTGTGCTCTGAAGTGTTGTGGATTTTAAACACTGTCTCTGATGATCACTGTGACAATTCTAATAATGTCAGCAGCACAATATTTTGATACAGAATAGAAATACTTCATTAAATTAATTTTCTCAGCTGCTAAAAACATAATTCCAGTGTTTGTCAAACACATATACACAGGTTTCTAGGTTAACGTAGAAAATAGGCTCACCCCAGAAATTATATATTATTTGTTAGTAGTTAGTTAGTTGACTTAAGTGTATTGTTATTTAATTGTTGGCACTGGCACTACATGGATAAATTGCAATAAATGGGCTTAGTTTTGGAGCCAAATGTTGTTTTTTTGAGAAATGAAAGCCAAATGCTTGATCATTTTACAGCCACGTCATTTTCATTATGCATTATTTGTTTTGATTGCTTAAAAACGCAAAAAAAAATGATTCAGTTAATCAATTGATAAAGTGCTAGATTAATCGATTCCAAAAATAATTGATAGCTGCAGCCCTACAAACATTTCCTCACTCTCTTCTGTATTACTCCTACATCATTTATTTATTTCACTTCTCTCTCTTCCTCAGACTGTTCACATGGTCGGTGATGACTGCACACCTGACTGCTCTTTACCTGCACATTCTCACATATTCACAAATTAAACACCCACACCGGTAAGTTACCGGTGTTCTGAAGCCTCTGAGCGCTGACAGGTGTGAGACGGAGCGGCATTAGCTGTGTTTATGTAGCGCATTAGCGCAGATCATGTGATTATGACTTATTTTGAATTATTGTCAATGACTTTTCTGCTGCGTTTGTTTTAAGACTTCCTTTGGAAAATATAGGAAGAAGGAACAAAAACAGGCTCAACTGTCAGTGACAGGGCAGCAGCACAAAGCTGTCACACAAACTGTTATCACGGCAATGAGCATGAACACACTCATACACCCAGTGCTCCTCCATTTCTACACTCATTGTGTTTATGGGTCGTTTTGAATCATTATCAATTACGTTTCTGGGGGATTTGTTTGAGGATTTCCTTTGTAAAATGTATTTTTCTGACAGAAGTGTTGTTTTCGTCTATAGAGGTTGAAGTATTCTGTACAACAGGCGACAGGCCGTTTTGCCTGCGTGACATTGTTCAGAAAGTTTGGTGCACTTGGCAAATAGAATGTGTGAAAGTGGACAGGACCAAATTGAAATGCAACAATGTTGCAGATTCACCGCCTGAACCACACCGACCACCGGACTATGTGCGAAAGCACCCTTAGTGTCTGTGTTCCTCCATCTTGAAATCACGTGATTGATGATGTCACACGGTCCGAGTGCCTGTAAACATCCCATTGTTTTCTTTTGCAGTGAAGCATTCAGCCTGTCTTTTACATAATTTAGCAGCTTCAGTAGCTCTAGATAATTTCCCCCTGCAGTCAAAGATTTTTCTTGGGGTCACAACTGTTTTTATCCTCTTTCGGTAAACAAAAGAGGGTTACATCGGCATCTAGAGCAACCAAAAGCAGCACAAGTTGTCATGTTTTTGCAAATAGTGACGATGCATAGCTGCCACGGCTAGGGTAAATTATAATTGCAATTGATAATTAATTACAATTGTGACTTCTTTTAAATTATGATTGGGAAAAAAATGGTTGCTGTTATGTCATTGAATTGTAAGTGAGTTCAGATAACTGACCTTGTAGTTATTGTCATGGAAATTCTATGAAAACTGTCATTTACAATTCATTAAACGCAAACCTGTGGAACCGTTTTACATTTCTATGGCTTACACATACAAATACAAATTATTAAAATATGTTTCATATCAACTTTTCACACTACCTGTCAGTTCTCTTGAGGATCATTTCACAATTTAAAACATATTTTCATGGAGAAGGAAGTCTAACATGGTAACCAAGAGATGACAAATTAATTGGATGATAGATCATATTTTTAGTGTATTTTACAGCCGATTTAAGACATGGGTCAAAACTGATCCGTAACAGAAAGCTAACACAAGAGGAAGGATATGTTTTATGGGCTTATTTAATTCAGATGCAGTAATTGTGATTCATTGTAATTGAAATTTAGTATTAAGAATTAAATTGTAATTGACTTTCAGTGGAAACATAATCATTGAAATTTCAATTGTAATTGGAAAAAATGCCACTTTAATCGTAATTAAGTTGTAATTGAACATGGATCATTGAAGACATAATTGTAATTGAAAAATGTAATTTACCCCAACACTGATAGCAGCCTTACTATTGTTATTATCATTGTGTTACATTGGAAACAATGCCCCACATTTTGTTCAATCCTTCACTCCATGACTAGTTCCTTCAGAACCTCCAAATATCTGAACATACATGTTATTTAATATTTGAAAGTTATTGTAAGCAGAAAACTGATAAAATGAAACCCACCCACTCATGAAGTCTCCAAATATGTACATGCCGTTGAGGTTGGGGTATTCACAGCCTCGGTACACATAGCCACCAGTCACAGACTTACCCATCTTGTGAGGATATGCATAAATGGGAAGGACATCACCTGGAAAAGACGAAAGACATTTAATCTGATTCATAAGTACACTGATGACAATAGGAGCCTATTTTACATTTCAAATTAAGACATGAGGGTTGTTCACAGAGGGGCTGAAAGATACGTTCGGGGCCTCTACAGGGTGCGCGGAGTAGAGCCGGCGACATTATGGGAGTGTGTCTCCGGTTAGAGAGTCACGGAGGCAGTTCAGAATTTATAAAGGCTTTACTTGGAAGTACATAGTTCTTTAAACACAATGCAGCAGTATATAGCATATCAGTAATTTAACACACATATGACTAAAGCTGCATAAATAATAACACACACAAAGCATTAACTCACAAGCAAACTCTCATATAATGCAAATATAATGACCATGGGTGGCAATAATCAACATAAGCAATTAGCAAGAGAAATAATAAGATAAATCAGAAAATAAACCTCTTCAATGCATGCTAACAGCAATGTAAATAAGGAGAGCATAGCTAGCTAACCAGGATGCATGAGTTAGCAACTTTCACAAAGTAATTAACATATAAACACAAATATGCTCCAGGATGTATTATCATGAGTTATAACATGAATCAGCCACTCCTTACATTTTTCATGTACACATGTTCCATGGAACAGGAGAAAGTCATACACGCAGCTCTGCAGCTGGTCAACTTGCAACACACAGCAGGAAGAGCTCCACCAAAGTACGTTCCTCTTAAAGGGCTAGTAACAACATAACTGAAAGTGAAACTAAACACTTATTATAACAGAGATTTCCTACATAGTCACCCCCAAAAGTCTACTTTAGACCTTTTGAACATAAACAGGAAAGATTATTAAGGGTCCTCCGTATCTGGGAGATTTGGGAGAAGCACCAGCCTGACTCAGCGCCGAGGTGGTCAGATAGTTTACAAGGCAGATTTGTGGGTTGCGGGTCGGCCGCCCCATGAAGGGACCTGGCTGTGGCTTCTATGAGTTCTTTCCATTAAGGCTGGTTACCAGGAAGGATGATCACATTTGCAACCACAGCAGACTTCTTTATCTTACTGTCATTGGACTCAGGATCAGCAGAACACATGGTGGGCCAATGGTCCTCAGGTAAGTGAAGAAAATCTGGACCTTGATGCCATCGATGTGGATTTGCCAGCTCACGCAAGGTCAAACCTTGACTGATGTCATCTGTCAGGTTGGTGACTGAGCTCACATATCTCCAGCTATCGGGCTCAGTCAGGTTCTGGATCTCGTTGCAGTAAACTTCTGCCCTCCTCGCTGGGTCCTTGGCAAGTCTGCGCTCTATGCTATGAAGACAGGGTCGCACTGCTTCTTTTGTCCCTTGAATCAGTGCAACAATAACTTGCCTAAGCAAGGGGGTAGCATATTGCTGTACTCCATCAACCTTGACTCTGGTGGTGAATGTCTGGAGAGTGGCCATCGCTTTCTGATCCTGCTTGAAGCAGTTGACTGCTATCTCGCGACTACAAGGGAATGTGTCAACTTGCCAGAGACGCTCAGCATTCATGAAGAGCTCAGTAGCAGGAGAGACAGTGGAGATGCAGAAACATTATGAGGTTGATGTAGGCTGGACTACATCACCCTAGTTGGGTACAGACACCAATAGGGCCACCTGGTGGATCTGCACAAACTGGTTGAATGGGGACTAGGAGGTGTGGCATATCTGAACCTATCAGGAGCAGTGGGTGAATGCGGTCAATTGGCTGTAGAGGCAAACCGCTAAGGTCCTTGTACCTTTGCTGTAGTGCATCCACTGGGTAAGAGTGCTGGCAAGGTTTAGACCTTCAGCAGTGAAGGCCTGGTGGATCTGGTACTTCTGGGAAGGCATGCACATTGGAGAAAGGTCAAAGGAAACATAACTGCCCTGTAGCTTTCCAACATTCTGATGGATTGTCTAGAAGCAGAGAGTCTCTGGTTGTCCACAAAGGTTTAGTTGCTGCACCGCTTGAGGAATAACAAAGCTTCTTTCTGAGCCGTCATCTAGGACAGCATGGGTCTCAAAAGCTCAGTCACCATACCGTAGCATAACTTTGACAACCTTTAAAATCACTTGTTGTGATTGGTTGGGTCGGTTGAGGTAGACACTTGCAGTTGGTGTGGTTATCATTGGTTGGACGTTGGTTTGGGTCTGCTGGATAGTCATGCATAATAGTGAGGTGCAGTTTACAACATCCTTCTTGACTGGTTTGGGTGTCTTGTGCTGGTAGAGTGCTGCAGCTTGACTGGAGAGACGCTTAGCTTGTGACTTCATCTGAAGCCAGACTGCCTGTTCGGAGGATCAGGATCAGACAATATTCAATAAAACTGTCTCTGAAGGATGGGGGCATTTTGCTAAAAAGGCAAGTCACGTGAGATCCACACCTCAACTCGAAACCATTTGGTCCTTCAAGTGTCCCAAGCATGCCCACAAGACACTGGATGGAGAGGGCACTGAACTTCATTGCAGGCAAGTTAAGTTTGGCACCCAGCTCTGACTGGACGAGCTTCCGTAGTTGGCCATACTTATCTTGCAATGCCTGTAATGCAGCAGTGTAGGGTTGTGTGTCATACATATATGCCTTAGCTAGGTGTAAAGCTCTGGGCAGCTTCAAGTGGGCAAGGAGCACTTGGTACTTATATTGTTCATTCAGGTGTCCATGACCATAAGGAAAGGTAATCAGTGACTCTGAACCTAGATGCCCTGGTGTGCATGAAGGCGGAGCTGGGACCGTAAAGTGTGCAGCAGTGTTCATGTGCTGGTATAGGGGAACAGTACTCGTAGTCAAACACGGTTCTACCGTGGGTCCTGCAGCAGAATGTCGTGGGTCTTGAATACCAGCAGTAACTACAGAGGATTGGTGTGACATCCTCGGGGGCTTGGTGTGAGCAGGCATGGTGAGAGTTGGGTGCAATGATGCAGAGGGTGCCGCAGGAAAGGCCACCTGTTGTAGTGGATGAATTGCAGGAGGGATGACAGTGCTTTGAACCAAAGAGTGTTGGATCACTGGTTGAGCTGATGGAGGCTGCTGGTTCTGTGGTGTAGGAAGAGAGGCAGCTGGAGTGAGTGTCCCACATGTGAAGACTTGGGCATGGTAGCTATGTGCTCGGGTCTTTCAGTTCTACAAGGCTGTGAGCTTGATGGTAAAGACTAGCAGCTCTTTGGTGATGCAGCACCGCTATATGTCCCTTCTTTCTCTGGCTCTTGAAGCAGTGAGGTTACCAGCTTGGCTACCTGAAGCTCTTTCTCCTTCTTCTTGAGTTATATTTGCCTGTTGAGACGTTTGGTGATAGCTTCACGTGCCTCTTATGCCTCCTGCTGTAGGGGTTGTGCTTCCCTTGCTTTAGTGTTTAGGCATTGACACTTCAGGTCAGCATTGTTGTCCTCCATGATCTGGCACTGTAACTCCTTGAGCTCCAGGCGGTGGATACCCGCTTTCTGGACTGATGACAGAGCATGTGGGGGGTGTACGCCCGCAGATGAATGGTAGGAGCTCGGATGGGAACATAGACTTGCCTCGGAGATGGACCGTGTAGCAGAGCGCCAGGACATAACACTGTTTTGAGATGGAACCCGTGACTCACCAGGTTGGCGTCTGAACAAATGTGACTTGAGTGCATGTTTTCTCCTCACAGATGTGGCCCTCGAATCGCTAGCTTGCAGGAGGGGAGGGGTTAGATCCTTTGGCGGTGGCTCTGAGTGTTGAGGTTCATTGCCCACCATAAAGTGACTTAGATGGGCAGATGTCACTCTCTTTGGGAACAAACATGTCTTATTGTGGCGTCCTTGTATGCTGGCGTGACGTCATGCTCTGTTGGATCCATAGCGTTGTGGAGGGGCTCTATCCGGCTCGAAGGACCAATGAAAGAGAGGTTCGGGTCCTCTACATAGAGCCGGCGACACTATGGGAGTGTGACTCCGGTTAGAGGCAGTTCAGGATAAAGGCTTTACTTATAAAAGTTTACTTGGAAGAACGTGGTTCTGTAAACACAATGCAGCAGTATATAGTATATCAGTAATTTAACACACAAATGAAAAAATATGCATAAATAATAACACACACGAAGCATCATAAAAGCACTTAACTCACAAGCAAACTCTCATATAATGCAAATATAATGACTATGGGTGGCAATAATCAACATAAGCAATTAGCGAGAGAAATAATAAGATAAATCAGAAAATAAACCTCTTCAATGCATGCTAACAGCAATGTAAATAAGGAGAACATAGCTAGCTAACCAGGGTGCATGAGTTAGCAACTTTCACAAAGTAGTTAACATATAAACACAAATATCCTCCAAGATGCATTATCATGAGTTATAACATGAATCAGCCTCTACTTACATTTCTCATGTACACACATGTTCCATGGAACAGGAGAGAAACACACACACAGCTCTGCAGCTGGTCAACTTGCAACACACTCAGCTCAAGCATACAGCAGGAAGAACTCCGCTAAAGTACGTTCTTCTTAAAGGGTAAGAACATAACTGAAAGTGAAACTAAACACTTAATATAACAGGGCTTTCCTACAGGGGCCACAAACATGATCATATCTGATCTGAGTGTCAGCATATTAGAATAATGAATAATAATAATCACAGCATTAACACAAGAAACAACAAAAGCTTTGTGTGTTCTTTTGTTGTTGTCATTTTGTAGATGTCTCTGTCTGAAAATGGATGGGATGGATAGATGGATGGATAGATGGATGATAGATGGATGATAGATAGATGGATGGATAGATAGATAGATGGATGGATAGATGGATGGATAGATGGATAGATGGATGGATAGATGGATAGATGGATGGATGGATGGATGGATGGATGGATGGATGGATAGATGGATGGATAGATGGACAGATGGATAGATGGATGGATAGATGGATGAATAGATGGATGGATAGATGGATGATAGATGGATGGATAGATGGATAGATGGACGGATAGATGGATAGATGGATGGATAGATGGATGGATAGATGGATGGATGGATAGATGGATGGATAGATGGATGGATAGATAGATGGATAGATGGATGGATAGATGGATGGATAGATGGATAGATGGATGGATAGATGGATGGATAGATGGATGAATAGATGGATGGATAGATGGACGATAGATGGATGGATAGATGGATGGATAGATGGATAGATGGACGGATAGATGGATAGATGGATGGATAGATGGATGGATAGATGGATGGATGGATAGATGGATAGATGGATGGATGGATGGATAGATAGATGGATAGATAGATGGATAGATGGATAGATGGATGGATAGATGGATAGATGGATAGATGGATGGATAGATAGATGGATAGATGGATAGATAGATGGATAGATGGATAGATGGATGGATAGATGGATGATAGATAGATGGATGATAGATAGATAGATGGATGGATAGATGGATGGATAGATGGATGGATAGATGGATAGATGGATGGATGGATGGATGGATGATAGATAGATGGATGGATGGATAGATAGATAGATGGATGGATAGATGGATGGATAGATGGATAGACGGATGGATGGATGGATAGATGGATGGATGGATGGATGGATGGATGGATGGATGGATGGATGGATAGATGGATGGATAGATGGACAGATGGATAGATGGATGAATAGATGGATGGATAGATGGATGATAGATGGATGGATAGATGGATGGATAGATGGATAGATGGACGGATAGATGGATAGATGGATGGATAGATGGATGGATAGATGGATGGATGGATAGATGGATAGATGGATGGATAGATGGATGGATAGATGGATGGATAGATGGATGGATAGATAGATGGATAGACGGATAGATGGATAGATGGATGGATAGATGGATAGATGGATAGATGGATAGATGGATAGATGGATGGATAGATGGATAGATGGATGGATAGATGGATAGATGGATGGATAGATGAATGGATAGATGGATGATAGATGGATGGATAGATGAATGGATAGATGGATGGATAGATGGATAGATGGATAGATGGATGGATAGATGGATGGATAGATGGATGATAGATGGATAGATGGATGGATAGATGAATGGATAGATGGATGGATAGATGGATAGATGGATAGATGGATGGATAGATGGATAGATGGATAGATGGATGGATAGATGGATGGATAGATGGATAGATGGATGGATAGATGAATGGATAGATGGATGGATAGATGGATAGATGGATAGATGGATGGATAGATGGATAGATGGATAGATGGATAGATGGATGGATAGATGGATGGAAGGATATATGGGTTGATATTTGTGTGTGCTACTGGAGCACTGGGTTGTGAGTGTGTGCCCGTGTCTGTTGCCGTGACAACAGTCTGTGTAATTGCTGTGTGTTGCTGTCCAGTCACTGATAGAGTTGCTCCATCACAATTGCGCTTCAATGTAAAGTCCTATACTGTATTTGGTCCTGTTTGCTTTCTCACATGATTAAAAACCACACCATGCTTCGCTTGAGGTGAACCGAGACCCACATTTTTTGCTTGTTTGCTCCGCACCAGAGTTCTAGTCACCTCTTACATATCGCAAAAAGGCCGGACTATCTGAAGAAGCGAAGCATGGTGCAGATCAAAGAAGTATGTGTGAAAGCACTCTAAGATGATGCAGCATTGAGTACCGTTACTCTGACCATCATCCGTTGGTTTGTCACTTCTGTTTGTCTAGTTCCAAGGTTCCTAAAGTGGAGTACGAGTACCCCAAGGGCTACGCAAATTGTTATAAGGGGTACATGAATAAAAAAATAAAAGTTGGAAACAAGAATATAAATCAACCAGCAGTCAGGAGCCTCCATGCATTCCCACAAATTACACATTAGCAGATGTAATGACTACCCAATTATTATTATTATATATTTTATAATGTTTGTTGTTGCCAGGATTAGTGCACAAAGTGACAAGATGTGCCAGCTCAGATATTTTTATATGGCCTTTTATTCAAACTCTATTTAAGAAAGTGAAATTATTGAATACAGTTGTTTGTAATTGTTTAGTGAGTAGTTTTATAATTTGAAAAATAATTTTATTTTTATTTTTTATTTATTCAGTTCATTTCCGACATGGTTGCAATCACAGAAATTCATTTTGACATTCAGAGCAGAATCACATCATTGTTTTTTTTTTGTTTTTTGTTTTTTTTTGTCCTTTTGCATGCCGGAAAGGGCGACGGAAAAAAGCATTATGCTTATCCAGATCCGTCCCCTGATTTGAACACAGATAATTTTACATCAAACCTCGTTTCTTCCCTTGTCAAACATTCTCATCTTCTGCATAATTTCATCATTAACGTTTTTTTTTTTTTTTGTCCTTTTTTATGTGATGTGTTCTCGTCTACAGTCATTGTTCCTGTTGTTACTCCTCCTCACTGTCCTTTTTCTCCGTATCTCCTCGAGCTTTCTTTTCCAGTCGTTGTTTACGTTCCTCCAACTCTCCAAACGAAAAGTTCTTCTTCTTTCGGAGAACCTTCATATCCTCTGAGAGTCGCCTCAGCTTACGATCCATCAGAAAGGCACATGCACATACACATACCCACGTCATTAGCAGGCCAAAGATCATGACCCCTAGCAGATAGATGTCCTCCACATCTTCCACTGTCAACTGGGAGAGACAGAGCATCTGGCTTCTCCCTCGTGCATCCATGGCATATCCACTTGGGTATGTGTCCTTTGGACACGCTGATTCGTGCTGTAGCAGTTGCCTCGTCGTGAAGATTTTGTCAATGGCGCTTAATGACCAGTTGATGAGTTCCATGTCGTCGCTGTAGAGTTCGATGAAGAGTTGACTTGAGATCTGTATGTTTGTAGAAATGTCCTCCGTGTTTTCTCCTTAAATCCTTTCAGATTTACGGATTGTTGTCTCTGCGTCAAGGCTATTCCAGAGGTTCATGGCTCTATACACAGTACTATGTTTGCCAACATTCGATTTGACCCTGTCCGGTCTGAACACATTATTATGTCTGAAGTCGTAGGAATTTTGATTGTATGTGAAACGTTTTTGTATTTGATGTGGTAGTTTTTTAGATGAAGCCCTAAATGCGTGTATTTGTGTGTTGTAGTGTATTATTTCTTGCAGTTTTAGGTATTTTGCCTTCTCAAATAATTCGTTTGTGTGTGCGTTGTGTGGTGCTTTATGTAAAATTCTTATAGCTTTTTTTTGTAGTTTAAATAGTGGTTCAAGATACGTTTTGTAGTTATTACCCCATATTTCGGAGCAGTAATTTAAGTGCGATGCTATGAGTGAAGAATAGATTGTTTTAAGTGATTTGGTATGTAGGATTTTTTGAAGCTTCCATTTTAAGGCGTTGTACTTTATTCCGTAATTTTTAAGTTTTTCTTCTAGAATATCATGATTAATTGTGTCAAAGGCTTTTTTTAGGTCCAGAAAAATTCCGAATACAAATAGTTTTTTTTCTAATGCTTCTCTTATATTCTCCGTGATGTCAATTATAGCCATTGCTGTTGAACGTCCTTTTCTAAATCCATATTGTCCTTCATGTAGTATATTATTGTCTTCTATAAATTTGTCAAGTCTGTTCATAAACAGTTTTTCCAGAATTTTTGATAATTGTGGTAATATTGATATAGGTCGATAATTAGTGAAATTACATTTTTCTCCACCCTTGTAGATCGGTCTGATTTTTGCAATTTTCATTTTTTCTGGGAAAACGCCATACTTGAATGATAGATTACTTATATGTGTTAATGGCGGGGTTATTTCAGCTGTTATGGTTTTTTATTAGAGTCATAGTTAGATTATTAACGTCTCTGGATTTTTTTGAGGTACAGGTTGTGATTATTCTGTCCACCTCTGCTTCTGTTACTTCTTCAAGTACAAGGTACTTATCAATGTCTTTCTTCTCATTGTCAAAATGGTTCCATTTAAATGTTGGGTGTTTATTTATCCCTTTCTCTGTCTTTTCCAGTATTTATGAAAAAACTGTTGAGTTCTTGTGCTATTATGTTTTTATTGTATTCTTTTACATTGTTTATTATAAAATGGTCTGCATTTTTTTCTGTGCTTTTGCGCATGGTTATGGTGTTTATAATTTCCCACAATTTTTTGTTTTTGTTTTTATTCTCTTTTAATTGTTTTTCATAGTATTCTCTTTTTTTTCTCTTAGTAAATTATTGACTTTGTTTCTGTATTTTTTATAACGTATTTCTGCTTTTAATGTTTTTTCTGTTATATATTTTTTATATAGTATGTTTTTCTTTTTGCATACGTTGGCTATTTTCTTATTAATCCATGGTACTTTGTTAGTTCTACTTTTGATTGTTATTTGTTTCAAAGGGCAGCATTTATCGTAAATTGTCGTTATTGTGTCTGTAAATGTGTCATATGCTACGTTCACGTCTTCTTCCTTGAAAACACTCTCCCACGTCTGTTGTTTAAAGTTTTCTAGTTGTTTTTCTCCTTCCAGTCTTCTGTATGTCTGTGTGTTATGATTTTCAAGGTTTTTCTTCTCTTTTGTGTTTAGTATCATAAATATTGGTAAATGATCAGAGATGTCATTTATTAATATACCACTCTTTAGATCTGTGTTTTGTATGTTTGTGAAGATGTTGTATATCAGTGTTGAGCTGTGTTTATTAATTCTGGTTGGTTTCGTTATGAGAGGTTTTAATCCATTTGTGTACATGTAATTAGTAAAGTCTTCAATGTGTGTATTTTTTAAAGGATTTAAAATGTTTATATTGAAGTCTCCACATATCAGTAATCTCTTATTTTTAATTTCTTCTATCATTTTAGTTAGTTTCTCATTAAATATGTCTATTTTACAGTCAGGTGCATGATACAAACAACAGATTAATATCTTACGTCCCTCTGGACTTGTAATTTTCACTGTTATACATTCCATCACTTCTTCCACTGTTAAACTCATCGATTCTATAATCTCCATCTCAATATTTTCTTTTATGAATAGTGCTACCCCTCCTCCTGGCTTATGTAATCTGTTCTTATAGACAAAGTTATATCCTTTTATCATAAACTCCTTGCCTTTTTTTTCTTTCAGCCAAGTTTCTGACAGTGCTATTATGTCAAACCTATACAATGTGGAGATGTAATCCTTAATGTCTTCAAAATTTGCATATATACTCCGACAATTACAGTGAATAAGTGACAGACCTTTTTCCTTCTTTGTTTCCACTTTGAATTCATTCTCTGTGTAGTAATGGCAGTTCGTGTCTTGTTTCCAGTGTGAAAAGTTGTTTGGGTCCACTTCATCTACTTGATTATTCTCCCGTTGTTGATGATGATGTTGTAGATGATTTTTAGTGATTCTTTCCATATCCATGATTTCTATCAGTGTTCTTGTCTTTTAGGTACCTCATTCGTATTTTTCCAGGTCTTCCATCCTTTCGACTAGAACAGGTTTTCCATTTTCTCCTCCTGGGGGTGTGATGTAGATCCTGCAGCCTCTGGTCCAAGTTTTCACAATTTTTCCTCCTTTCTTCAGTTGGCGTGCCTTCCATGCGATACTTGCATTCTGCTTCGTCAGGTTCTCTTTCATAAACACCATCGTTCACATAAGTTTTCTTCCTCGTTTCATTATTTCAGCTTTAAATTTCACGTTGGTAAATTTAATTTTCACATCTCTGGTATCTTTGCGCAGCTGGCAGTGGTTGATGTTGTCAGGGTTCACTTCAATGCCTTTCGAGTCCAGGTAAACAATCACCTGTTCTTCAATCGATTTTGTGTCTTCGATGGTCGGTTCATCTGCTTGTCTTGTTGCACTGGCGTAGCTCCTTGGCCTAATCTTTAGGCCAGTGATGATGACATCCTTTTCTTTTTCTTTTCTTTCCAGATCTTCAACCCTCGCATCCAGCGTTTTTATCTTTTCAGCATTCTTCACATTTTCTTCTTTCAGTACCTTGACGTCACTCTCCACGGTTTTCAATGATTTCTCCAGGGCATTCCTTATGGACTCCATCTGCGTAGTTAGATGCTGTCTTAAGGACATGAGATCCTGTCTCATGTCCTGTCTCATGTCCTTAATCATTTCTTTAAGCTCTTCCATAGCCGGATCAGGTTCTGGTTCCGGTGGTGGCATTTGACTTGCTTTTTTTGTTGAAGGCATGATCTGGGCCCAGTTTTCCCAGGCTCAGGTTGTCTTTGGCTCCCTTCAGATGCAGCTGTTCGCTGCTCACTGTTAGTCAAGGTCGTGTTATCAGACGGGAGTATTGCACTCCCGGAGAGCCTCTGACAAACACGTCCGCACTCTTCCAGGTTCAGGAAGAAACGTTTTAACAGGAAGAAACATTTTTAAAAAAAAATTTTAATCAGTATTTGTATTATTATTATAAATTATTAGACATTTCAGGGGACCCCATTTGAATTCCAGGCAACCCCATATGGGCTCACGACCCTAAGGTTGAAAAACATATTAAATTGTATGAGACTGTAAGAAGTTTGGGAGTTGTCAGTCAGTCCGTTTCTAACCTCTACCAGTAAGCTGATGCTTCACTCAGTGCTTCACTTTATTGTCACTGGTTTGATCAGAATCTGTGCTCACTGTCTAAAATAGCTCATTCCCCAATCTCAATCCTCATTTTGGTTCAAGTTGTTCTCATTCATTAGTGATGCCACATTCAGGCTGTTTTCACGGATTGAAAGTTGTTGACAAAACAAGCAGATGTTTATGTTACTCGAAAAAAAGCAACCAAAGTGGAATGTTCTTGCAGAGTTATGTCATATCTCGGGGCATACTAAAACCGGGGCATACTAAAACCAAAGCAGAACAAAGACGACATGAAGCCAATCACCTTTCCTGGTGAAAACAAGTTTGAAGTAAAAACATCTATTTGCATCCGTCAATGGGACTTCACTTCCCACAATACAATACACAAGTCACATGAGCAGCATTTGTTTCTGGTGGAGACAAAAACAGACTTTTGAGCAGCAATTTCTACTTTCGACATCTGATTGTTTGTGAGTAAATGGTGTTGGATTTATATATTTATAGAGGCGGGTTCACTAAGATCTGAGATAAAGGGTGGTACAGCAGGTGCGTCCCTAAATCCTTTGGTGGCGCTGTGTGGTGGCAAAATTGATTAATTATGTATACTCATATATTTGTTTTTTGATCTCATTCAACTTAATACCCCAAGATGTAACTTTCCACGCCTGTCTGATGTCTTTTCATCTTCCTGCAAAGTCAGTGGGCTCACTCCCATAATACATCTTCTCTAAAGGAATGTCAGTTGGCCTCAGTTTAATCTCCAAGGCCAGAGCACGTCCAAACCCACCCCAGACATCACATACACACTCACTCACACACCCACACACACACATCTAACTTTCACCCCGACATTGGAGGTGTCACCTCCGGCAGACTGACCTTCCCCCCTGGTCTCTTCTATATTGTCTGTGGAAGGGGGGAGGTGGGACAGTGGGGTACGAATGTGTGTGAAAGGAACTTTTGGTCTCTCTCTTCGCGCTTCTCCTCTGGCCAGAGGAGACCACCTCTTTGTCTATCCCGCTTTGTACCTTTTTATTTAGTTTAGATTAAATCATTTTTTATTACTTCATCATCTCTCCTGTCTGGTCTTCAACATTTATCACCGCAGAGTGTGTTTTCAAGTCAAAGACGAGGTAACCGTAAATTTAACCGTAACAGCTGTTTCTCTACCAGTTGTGGGGAATTCACTAACATTGCACCACTAATAGCTGCGCGTATAGACGTGGTTGAGACCGCCCTAATTAAATCAACATTTTGCTTGTTTAACATAGAGAGGTGAGTGCACAGAAGCACAAAATGACATTTGAAGAAGTGAAATTGGAGGCAGGTGGACTCTGTCTGCTGCACAAATATTCATTAATGTAGAAAACAAACAAATAAAATGCTGTTTAATAAACTTTCAAACCTAATGTCCCCCCCCATCAATGTGTCTGCTCTGTCATTTTCTGTAACTTTGCTCTAATCAGTCCATGAAAAACATCATCCAGCAGGACTGAGCTCCTGAGCAGCGCTCTGTCACCACACTCTCATATGTGAACATTGTTCCATCGCTGCTTAAATTGATTCTGGCCTGACGCTCCTTACATCAACGCGACACAAGAGGAAGACAAAGGAGGTCACTGGAGCATTCCGAGTGACATCCATGGAGCTCCGTGCACAGCGACTCTCAGCACCACAGAGAGGATGTGCACGGAGCCACACTGACTCCAGCTGTTTCTCTTCTTCACACACACTTTACTCTGCATTTTCTTTCAGTGACATTAATATTGGCTATTTTTTTTTTTTTTTTAAAGTGTTTTCTTATACTAGAAAGGTTAACTGGAGCATTTTTTTTCCATCTCTGCTATGTTTTGTGTCAACATCTACTGCAGGGATAACCTCTGTGTGTGAGTTTGCACCTGCCTGTGGGTCATACTATTTTCAGCACAGAAACAGTCACGGCAAACAGTTCCAGATTTTGATGAATTGCATTGCGTTCACTGGATTAATTTATTTGCATTTCCCCCTCCCATTTTTTATGCTCCACTTATGAGATCCGCCCACATTACATATGCATCAGAGGGAAACACTCTAAATGGATTGTGAGTGCATTATGACGTGCTGAAGAAGCGCACTCCTGATTCCCTGGGGTTTGTACTCTTTAATAACGAATGGAGGAGTGACGTTTGCACATGTTGTAATACCTCTAAACCTTTAGTGAATTTGCCTTAAGGCTTTATCTGTTAAGAAATTGCCGTCCCCAGCAGCTTTAAAACACCCGCCTGACAAAGGACAAAACCACCGCTCATTTGGAGCATCCTGTGAGTTTTAAATTCCTTTCGGAACATTTGGGGTCAGATGGCAAAGCATGTTTAAAAAAAATGACTTAACATTCTATTTTAGTTTGAAGGTGATTTGAAATGACAAAGTTTCCATCACTATGTTTGGTCTCCTACTCCTTTTTCTTCATTCAGTCTCAGCTTTTTATATTGGCTGTTGCATGCGTGTGAGTATAAGTTTGTAAGTATTTTATAAAGTTACTTTCTTAACAAAAGTAAACACTTTACAGCTTATTAATGAGTGCCTACCCAGTGAACTGTTGCGACACAGTGTCTTGTCGTAGCAGGAGAATCCTTCTTTTGCTCTCCATCCAAAATTCCGACCCTTTTCAATGATGTCAATCTCCTCAAACTTGTTCTGGCCTACGTCTCCACAGAAGATGCGACCTTTGCCGTATTTACTCAATGGGTCACCCCGATCCACAGAGCATCGCCACATATTGCGCACACCATAGGCATAAACCTCGGGTCTTGCTCCTGGCTCTTGAATGAAGGGGTTATCTGGAGGTATTCGGTACAGTGGGCCTTTGTCATTGCCTTCCACATCAATACGAAGCACTTTACCCAGGAGAGCAGATCTAGGAAATAAAGGTGCAAGAGTGTAAATATCTCAATACAGATAAAATCACTAAAATAATACAAAAACTGTAAAATCTAGGATGGAAAATGAAACTCCTCCTGTTAGCATTCAAAGCACTTAAAGGTGCAGCCTGTAACTCTTATAAAAGTGACTTTTGTCATATTTGCTAAAGCTGTCACTTTGTAAGAACAGCTTTACATCAAACTAGTAGTTTGTGTGAAAAAAAAACAGACTCGTTGAGTCTTCCCTGCTGCTCCAGCAGC
Organism: Gouania willdenowi; assembly: GCF_900634775.1. Lineage (NCBI taxonomy): Eukaryota > Metazoa > Chordata > Actinopteri > Blenniiformes > Gobiesocidae > Gouania > Gouania willdenowi. The sequence goes on along the minus strand of NW_021145219.1, from coordinate 1,038,258 downwards.
CTTTGGCAGATTGCCAGAAAGCACCGCGACCGAGCAAAAAGAACCAATCAGAGCTAGGATTGTGTTTGATGGACTGTCTGACAGCTGTTGCTCACAGGGCCCGCTCCTTTCCCGGGGCTGTAGCGCCATCTTTTTTACAGTGATGGTCTGAAGGAGTAGAAGATGGAATTAGCGACTTTTCTGTTCGCAAGGTAATTACTGCTGCTTGATTTATATTATGTTTGATTTGTAATTGTTACACTAGAACTCTGTAGTGCTTGTACATTGAGAGAGAGAAGCTCTGCAGTAATATGCTTTTAACAGAGCATATTATATTACTGTGATGCAGAGCTTTTAACAGAGCATATTATATTACTGTGATGTTGAAGTTACTAACGTTAGCTTGTTCGCTCCTGTGAGGGAGGGACTTTGGAAAGTTTGGAGGAAGGTCAAGAGAGCAGCGGGGAGGGAGGGGGAGAGAGGGATCTGAGAGTTGCGGACTGCACCTTTAATGCTAAAGCTCTATTACACTGAGATGTTAGTGCCTTAAACTGTCCAAGCAAAACACTTTGCTCCCAGTCCGCTGGTATAATGTGATGTGAGCGTTCAGCTATCAGGCTCTTTATGGAACCAGCTTCCATAACAGGAGGCCAGTGCTTTCTCCACCTTTGAGGCTCAACTTATATGAGATTGGCAAAGTGTTCATTTAGTCAATTAAAATAATGACAAAGTATGATTAACAATCTTTTTTTTCTATGACAATGTTGAGATGGCTAAAAATAGATCTTTGGTAATAAAAACATGATGAAGTCCATATATTTATTTCTTTACCGAGATTAAACTAAAGTCTGTCTTAGCCTGCTCAGAAGCTGCACTAATGACCAACTTGCTTTTGGTCACCAGAGTAGGCACTGTTTGGGATTTACAGGTTACTAGACATTTGGGTCTAAACTAGTTGATACTCCTGTTGGCTTAAACATGATTTGCATTTCCAACAAATGGAGATGGTTAGTGTGCATCTGATCCCTGAGATCTGTTGAGTCCTGACTGACAAGTAAAGCTATCTGTGACAGATGACCATTGACTTTCCGTCTCAATATGAGATCACAGTCATCTGCAGCAAAGCTCCACTCTTAGAGAACTTAACTGTCTATATAAATGTTTTGCTCACGTGATATTGTCAGGGACTTTTAACTAGAGCTGCAACTAACGATTACTTTTGTAGTCGACTAATCTATTGATTATTTTTCCGATTAGTCGACCAGTCACAATTTGTTTTCTGTTTTGAAGCACATATTTTGGACTGCTTCTTTTAGCGCACCTGCTTAAATCCTTCCACCTGTGAACGTGTCCCTGTTGTAGTGTGACAGCATGTTTTACAATAAGGAATTAAAAGTTTAAACAATGACATAAAACATGTATCTGTAGTGTAGTTGTTATATTTAACACAAAATATAATCAAAATTACAATAAAATCATGAATAAATTAAATATCACAAAGTTAAAGTTTAAGTGGTCTTGAACAAAAAAATAATAGTAAACAAAGAGTGTAAATAAGTAACATTAAAAAGCTGAAGCTAACCGGCAGGTTGTGGAGGTAATGAGGTTTAAACCAATCACAGAGCTGCTTTTACTTAAATCAAGTCCATAAAATAAAATAATAAATAATAACATGTTGTTTGAAAGAATCCTTACAAGTTAAGAAATGTATAGTTAATGTTATCCAAATCACATAATTCATAATAAATTAAAGAGGTTTACTGTTCAGAATAAACATTAGTATCAGCAGAAAAAACTATTTCAAAGCAGGTACGTTACTAACTATCTGATGAATACGGCTAAACATGCTTTCAGACGTACACACAGACTATCTATTACTAATAAATATCTATTTGAATCACTGACTGTCGGCTAACAAACACATTTGCATGTGATTAAAAATGAAAGATTTGGTAAATATCAGCGGTAGTGATGTCACTCCTCTCTGGGTCCGAGGACAAACCGAGGCTGTGTTTCTGTTTTAAGTGTCCGCGTATCTTTGTCGTGCTTTAATGATTGGCAGCGGAACTTCTGGATTTACACAAAGTTTTTCACTGTTTTCGGTGAAAAGTTCTGAAGCTTTAGAAACTTTAGGTAGCGTTAAGCTTCTTCAGTGTTTTCCTCTCTCCGCCATTCTTGTTCTTCGTTGTTTACTTGCTCGTAGTTGGTGGCGCAACACGTCCCAATGAGTCATTGTAAGGTACTGTAGCAGAAAGAAAGCAGGCGGCAGCCGCGGACTGGATTTTGTCATTAATTTACAAGAATAAACAACTATAAATTCTGTGTCTACAAATTTTTGTAGTCGACATAATTGATTTTGTCGACTAATCATTGCAGCCTTACTTTTAACCTTAGACTCTTTCCTTACTTGTTCTGGGCGTTGCCATATTTTCCAAATGGATCTCCAGACATTCCACCATCACCTGTGAAAATGTACAAGTAACCATCATCTCCAAACAGAAGCTGCCCTCCGTTGTGGTTGGATGCTGGTTCATCCACTTCCAAAATAACACTGTGGAGTACAATGAGACAAGAAAGTCTTTGTCCACACACATAAATTGTTCACAAATGAAAAAGACATCTTTAGATCACTGTTATCTAGAAATATAAATTAAACCTACCGCTCAGAGGCATGATCTACCACATTCATGTCGTAGGATGACACATGGAACTCACTGATCCTGATTCTCTCCTCTAAACCCACCTCTACTGAGTAGTACACGTACAGTTTCCCATTGTACTTGAATTTGGGGTGAAAGGTGAGTCCCAGGAAGCCTCTTTCATCACCTTCCCATGATGATGTCAGCACTGCCTTACTAATGTTCAAAAAAGGGTTTTCCAGCCTGGAGCGGTCAGGAAGGTACGTCCACACTAAACCCAACTGCTCAGCTACGAAGAAGCGGTGTGTGCCATCATTAGCATGCACCATGGCTAACGGGTTCCTCAGCCCATTGGCCACTTCTTCCAGACAAAGTTGTATACAACCCTCTGAGTTAGACTGAACCTGACCCAGGTTCAGGGTGAGTTTTTGGTTGCTGAGCAGATGAGGATAGCAGTAATCCATGTCATCTAGTTCAAGGTACTGGCAAGCAAGTGTCTGGTTTTCTTTGACTTTCATGATTAGTGGATCATTGGATAGCAGGGGCAGGATCCTGGGGCACGTCGTGTAAAAGTGGGAGCAGTAATCTGGACAAAGTCCTGGAATGGTCCTAACTGGGGTGCTTGGGTCCTCAGCGTCATAAAGATGAGCTGCATAGGGAGAACACTCCTGAGGAAACAGGTTGATAGAAAAGCAGACATGAGTAGGCCTACAAGCACATGCTTTACTTTTTCAGATAACATCATGTTGTCAAACTGTCTCTATTGAAATGCATTTGTATTTTAAAACTTTAAGTTGTTTAAATTATCACACTGTCCCAATTAGCATGTTGAGCTTTTTCAATTTAATTAAACTTCCTTACTTTTTGTAAGAAAAAATATTATGATATAGCAGCCGTTTCTACTCATTTCCTTGGCTCGAAAAACACTGAGTTAATCAGAGCCGTACAGAGACAGCGTCATATCTCCTGCACCAAGCAGTGTCAAAACAAACATGGCACCCACCACGGAGAAGACTATCAGAGCTGCTGCTCTGCTCTGTTTTAAAAGACCTGGATATTTCATTGAAACCACAACAAGAAGAGTCTTTAAAACCATAAGTCTGTACCGTACTACATGCCATGTTCCTCTTCCGGCTGCATTTAGGGAAAAAGATCTACGCTTATTGCGCTATTGTTGTCACGTCTGCTCTTCATTTGATTGGTTTCTCTGTGCATGTTTGTCCTGCCCCAGAACTCAAATACCTTGTGAGCGCTTCCAGACTAATCGCCTGTATTGAACATTGAATAATACAATTACAGGCTAGTATCATCCAGCTGAAAGAAAAACCTCTCTTGCACAGACAGTGATGCCCTGATAACTGTGGGATCCCAATGAGGAGGACATTGATATCAGAGCATCTTACAGATTACTGTATTTTCTGTGTGCATAATTGCAGTTTTTGCCTTCTCCTCACCTTTCTCTCTCTTTCTGTTGGACGCTGGAGCTGGCAGCTCCTGATCTGTGGTTTGCGGCTCAACATCTCGCTATACTGTTCCGTTCTCCTCTTTCTGTCCACTACTGTAACCCCAACCATTGGAAGCAGATGGCCACCACCTCTGAGCCTGGTTCTAACAGATTTTTTTCTCCTTATTTTAGCTGATGCAAGCAGCTCTTGTGGATTTGTTGTGTATTTTGTTAGGAATTGTATATTTTGATAAGTGCTACGAGATGAATAATGTTGTAATTTTTGCTATACTAATAAAGTTGAATTTAATTAAATAATTCTGTACCATGCAAAAGGGTTCAGTCTTTCTCCAAAAATAAACCTTGGATTAATCCAGATATCAAGGCTCTCCTTACAGAAAGAAAAATACTCTTGAACAGGGGCGTGTTTAAGAAGTAGCCAAGTCAGCAAAGTATGTGAGGGGGGAAAGCCAGCCGTAGTTCGCATTTGCCTGGTCAAATCAGCCGCACGTTGTCTTCTAGTGGGCGAATATTCTAACACTTACGGTAATCATAATGAGACCGCCTTGAAGAGCTGCTGGTAGTGACTGTGGGTCAGACTGCTGTCTCACTGTACACCTTTTTGCGGTGACATCATCATCCGGGACATTTGCCTTAGCAACTCCCTCCGCCATTTTAAGAGGGGTTTACATTTGCCTGACAACAGCTATTTACACTATTTACGAAGGTTTTACTCAATGTTGCACAAATATTTCAGCAGATTAGAGCCAAAGGCCAAGCACCGACATGTATGGGGTGCCAAGTGTAAAAATTTTGTATAAAAGTTGTAGCTAGCACATTTTCATTATTTATCTCACTTTTCTCATATTTAGCACATTTTCCTACATTTAACACAACATTTAACCACATGTATAGAGGTTTAAAAAAAGCATTAAATCTAAATATTTAAATCTAAATCTAAATGGTATATGTTATATCTAAATGTTAAATCTAAGTCTAAATATTTATTCTAAATCTAAATGTTATATATCATATCTAAATGCTAAATCTTATATCTAAATGTTCAATCTAAATATTATATGTTAAATCTAAATCTAAATGTTATATATCATATCTAAATGCTTAATCTTATATCTAAATGTTAAATCTAAATCTAAATGTTGAACTTAAATGTTTCACACATATGCTAATTGACCCCGCCCCTTCTAACCTCAACCAATACACAAGCAGAGACACACACAGCCGCTCCCACCCACCCCTTCACCGATGCCTGCCTGGGTGATATGTATGGCTGGTTCTCTCCCGGCGGCAGAGATCGAGTGCGTGGTCATGGCAGGTGTACCAGCTGCACTTCACAGTACACTCATAACACAACAGTGCAACACAGTTATTACAATGTATTGTATGGTGCAGAATGACATTTTTTACAAATTTCTAGACATCCCCAAAAAAACGAAATTAGAAAAGAGGCCCATGACGGGTTCGATTCGGAGACCTTATGCTTTCAAGCACACTGCCTTATCTATTCAGCTACCGTAACCACGTGAATCTCAGGAGATCTCAGCATGTTGCATTAAATTAACAAACACTGACAAAATACAGCATTAAAATACATTGTAATAACTGTGTTGCACTGTTGTGTTATGAGTGTACTGTGAAGTGCCGCTCGGACACCTGCCATGACTGCGCGCTCGATCTCCGCCACCGGGAGAGAACCAGCCATACATATCACCCAGGCAAGCATCGGTGAAGAGGTGGGTGGGAGCGGCTGTGTGTCTCTCTGCTTGTGTATTGGTTGAGGTTAGAAGGGGCGGGGTCAATTAGCATATGTGCGAAACATTAAATTCAACATTTAGATTTACATTAACATTTAAATTTAGATTTAACATTTAGATATAAGATTAAGCATTTAGATATGATATATAACACTTAAATATAGATTTAAACATTTCGATTTAACATATATTTAGAATTAAACATTTAGATTTAATATTTAGATAGATTTAACATTTAGATATGTGATTTAGCATTTAGATATGATATATAACATTTAGATACAATATTTAGACTTAGATTTAACATTTAGATTAAATATTTAGATATAGATTTAACATTTAGAAATATCCTTAAATGTTTATATGAATCATGGACTACTTATGGGAACTTTTTTTTCTCACACATCGTCCTTTGAAATCCGGATGCATACCTTTGTGATATCTTCACTTTATTACTGAAGATAATAATTATCACTGTAAAAGTATTGTAATGTTCAAGGGTCTGATTGTGAGACTACAGTCTGACCCACAATCTTTACCAGCAGCTCTTCAAGGCGGTTTCATTATGATTACCGTGTTAGTATATTCGCGCACTAACAAACGTGCGTGTGAATGTGTGTGTGTGTATACCTGGCAGAGAAACTGCATCACAAACCCTGCACAGCTGGAATAGCCGCTTTCATCAAAGTCCTCCATAACCTGGTAGAACCTGGTTATTAGTTCCTGGTCCCTCTGATAGTCACAGCAGCCAAAATCCTTGTACATTAAGCAGAACTCCAGCTCTCTGGATGGACGGAATGGTGGCTTAAAATCCAAACACTGTGGGTGTGAAATGACGGGCACCACAAACAGGGTGAGAACACACTGAATCCATCGCAGGCTGAAGCTCCAGCTGCCCGAGGCTTTGCTTTGGCAGTGCAGCATACTGACATGAGTTACACACCATGAAAAAGTTGTTCTGGATGCATTTCCTGAGTGGACTTTGCTCGGACTCCGGTCCACTGCCTTACATAAAGAGGGAAATCATTGACCTGTGCCTGGCTGAATGACTATCTCAGAGGGGGGAGAAATGTGTCTGAATTATTAGACCAACATTTGATTTTCTTCTAATATTTATTTAATCATTATCATTTATTATTTGGAGCCAATGTACAGTGATAAAAAATATATCCAACCATGCAAGGATCAAACAACCAGGACTGCCCCTGAGACAAAGAGCCAGCATCCAAAACACAACAAAAAGCTTTCAAAGTTTACAGGTGATCTAAGCTTTTGATACATTGCACAATTAGTCTGGATAACAATTAACTACCAACTGTAAAAGCAGATGTGAATTAGAGGAACAACTGTCTTCAACAAACTTACAATGTTTGTCAGTCTGTGGAATAATTAGACAACTTAACTGAAAACATGCAATTTTTGAAGAAGGATTTAACAGTTGTTTACAAACTATGAATATAAAGTATGGAGTTGTTCTGAAGTTTGTTTCATATATTGGAGCCATGTCTTTACCAATTTTGTCTTTTGTTTTATTTGAACAGATTTAAAGGGGCAGTAATATGAAAAAAATTACTTTATGATGGTTTTGCTATAGTGATGTACTGTACATTCCTTTGACCTCATTCAGAGGGCCAACGATGAAAAAGTTCTGTTTCCTCCCTCACTTGTTATTCCACATTTTGTAAAAAAGTTAGCAACAAATGGGCAAGTTGGATTTTTTTCCCCCAATAGTACGTCATAAGGTGGAAACTCCTCCTCCCGACAACCCTGGCGCCTCCGAACAAACATAAGAATGTGGGCTCCTCCCCCTCAAACTACCTCACAGGTAAAACAAACACTGCAGTTTAATATAGAATTCTAATTATTCTCTGAGGTTAATTTGGGCCAGATCCTGCTTGAGCAAGACATTTTTAATTTATAAATGTTTGCAGACCGTTATTGCATGTTTTTATCTGTGTAAGTATTTCGGTTTTCTTAAAAAACTTCTTCAGCTGCAGGTACAAACAAAGCCAATATTCCACTCAAACTTAAACACAATTTAATTTTGGAGATATTCTCTGAATATTTTGACTGAAATTGACAAAACTGCATTTTTGAACAACAAATCTCCTTAAAACATTTAAACAACAATAATACTTTAGAAAATATGCAGTTCATTTTGTCCATTTACTTTGGGGGGGGTGGGGGGGGGGGGTGGCTGCCGGTGTCCTCTGAGCGACATGCAGCCGGGGGCCTCATGTCGAAGAAGAAGTTGAAAGGACTTTAAGTCTGTGTAAAGCAGAAATTATTTTGTATTATGAGTCATTGACCACTGAGTCAAATCTGAAAGATGAAAAAAATCACTAAGCATATAAAATTAGGTCTCAAAATCATGCAAAAACAAGCACTTCTCTCTGCTCTGAGAGACTGGGGGCATGTCAGTTAGAGTCGCTGGAACCATGCCCACACGGGCGCTGCCTCCGTGTACTAACCCTAACCCCCAATTTCCACTGAAGCTGATAGGTTTCCATTTTAGGCTATGTGTTAATTTCCACCAGGTCCGCTGTGGTGCGTGTCAGCTCCTTCCCAGATGCGGTAGTCCAGTGCCCTCCACCAGATGTACACAGGGCTTCTATTTCTGGTGGACACCGAAGCACGACGCATCAATCAGCACAGAGCATATGAAGCTAAACGGGAAATTAAGCACGTACTCCGCAATAAAAAATCGGGTTACTTTTCAAAATAAAACACTTCAGATTATATTTCAATACATCACCAAAACGTCATAATGTGTAAAAACAAATTCAAATCCACTATATTGATTCCTCTCATACTGTAACTCACGGTAAACTGCAGCAACTTTGATTTAGTTCATGTTTTACTGGTGCAGTTTTATCTCTTCTCTTTTGGCTGTTGATAAAAAATGTGTCTATGACAAATCCAGAGTCTAACCTTCTTGTTCTCCTTCGTTAGGAACATTGACCTGTTTATCGTTGTGTTCATAACACATATATTTAACTGCGTTCTCACGCGATTATATAAATATTGTGAGAACTGCTCTGTCTCGTGACGTCACACTCGTTCAACCGGATCGCACCGCGGCGTACTCAAAACGCAACCGGTGTAAATTACCGGACAGCGGTGACATACCGGATCGGTGCCGTGGCGCAGCGGAGACGTATCCAGTGGAAACCCCAGGTAACCCTATAGGAGAGAGCAGTGTGAAAGTGGCTCCAGCATTGAGAGTGCTTCTCCCATTGTTTTAAAAAAAAAAAAAAAAAAACTCAGATCTTGCTAAACAAGGTGTAAGCGGAAAGGTCTTCTCCGCCAGAGTCCAAATATGTGCATCCCTCCTGGATAGGGTCAGAACTGCACTGGCTAGAGGCAAAAAAACAAAATTGCTTACATTGTTTTCATTGTTGAGGTCCTAAAGTTTGCTGTTTTTCTTTAATGGACACACTTGTGCAGATTCAGAAAAATGCACACAAAAAATACAAACCCATCCTTACATGGTCTCTGTTATGGAGACATTTTCCATAGTTGTATACACCAATTAAAACTTGACATTATGCATTATACATAGTTGCTTTTTGCATCTTGTAATCAAACTCTGTCTCTTCATTTTGGATACATTTCATTAAAACCGTGTGTTGGAATAGATGTAAAGCTAGTGTAGCAGATAAATACATTAGGACAATAGCTGGTGCACAGGAAGGCTGGAAACAAAAGGTGAAGGCGCTCAATCCCCCCTGCTGGTAGCAGAAACGCAGTGCAGTGCTTCCTATTACTTCTGTTGTCAGACAGCCACAGCAAACACAGTGACCACACAGAACATGGTGCGGTTCTCCCATCTCACCGTGGAGCTTCCTGCAGAGGAACAAACACACATGTATAAACCTGGATCCACGCTCCTATCCTTTAAACATCCCAATCAGGGTGGATGTGAGCACACACATGCTCCCTCCCTGTCCACGCCTCCATTAACATATGTCAATCATAACACAGTCATCAACATCCCCCGTCAGATTGGTTGTCATCACAAACTTTTACTAAATGTCCTAAATCTAAGAACTTAGATGAATACATAAGAAAATATCATATAAGAATATAAAATGACTATCTTAAACCGTTTGTAAGAAAAGCTGTCCCCTTTGTAGATACCTTGAACAGAGTTAAGAAAAACAGCACAAGGACAATACATTTTGAAAAAATATTTGCACACTTGTCATTTTCGAACTCCATCAAGGTATTGATACCCTGAAGCCACACACCGAATTTGGTTATTCTATCTTAAACGGTTTCTGAAAAAAGCTGTTCCCTTTAACTCAGACGGACGGAGCTCAAACCTATATCCCCCTTCCACACTTTGTGGCGGGGAATAATAAAACGAGAGCGGCACCGGGATTCCCCTCAGCTGATCAGAACAAGCTGTGACTCCTGCCACCAGTAACACAAGAAATTAGAGATTTTTTTAATTATTAGACCGACAGCAGCATGTATGACGAAGGTGATTCAACAGTGTAGATACTTGAATTAATATAGACACAGTTTGCTCAATAGTTGACTATATGTGGGTGTGTTAAAAAGTGGGAAACAGACTCAGTAAGAGAGGGAAAATACTACTACTACTAATAATAATAATAAAATGAAGAAAATGCAAGTGAGGATGCAGGTGCCTGCCCCCATTGTCGAACACTGCATTAGCCTAGCATTAGCTTAATATTAACCTAACATTCGCATTAGCTAGTTTTAGCATTGGTTAGCAATAGCATTAACCTAACAATAGCATTGGCTAGCATTAGCATTAACTAACATTAGCTTAGCATTATCATTAACCCTAGCATTAACGTTTACTAGCATTAACATTAACCTATTAGTATTAGGTAGCATTAACCTAACAATAACATGAACTAAACATTAACCTAGCATTAGCTTGACATTAATATCAGCATTATCACTAACTAACATTAACCTAATATGAGAATTATCTAGCATTAACCTAACAGCAACATAAACTAAGCATAAGATTAACATTAACATGAGCCAAACATTAACATTACCATTAACTAGCATTGAATTGTATTTGTACAAGTTAAAAATACTTATTAATTATTTATAGTGTTGTTTGGTGCATGATAAGAGTACATGAACAAAAGCATATAAGCAATAAAAAAACTAATAAATTAAGTTAGAATTTATATGGTTGAAATTAAAAAGATAATCATTCAGTTTCCTTTGCACGTCAATTTCCTCAACTAACATAAATAATCAACTTAGAATAACAAATTCACTGTTTTTTTTTTTTTTTAAATCTATTTGACAATAATGCTTCTTCTCCAACATAATAAACCATAAAGTATAAAATACAATAAAAGGAACTGATTCCCTGAGAAAACTATATTTGTATGCATTTTGTGGGTGACGTCACTGGTGTTTTATGAGATTGGATGTGATCCCTCTTTTGTATGCATATAATTTGTAAATATTGTTTGTACATTGTAAATATCTCTGTAAATAAAAAAAATAAAAATAAAAGAAAGATCGCTCTGAGTCCGTGCAGAAAAGAACAAAATAAGTTCCTATAGCTTGGTGGCAGCGCCTGCACAGTGGATCTCCTATTGCTATTCCTATTACCGTCTCTGCCTCTTTTAAAGCCAAAATTGTTCCAAATGGGACTTTTGGAGTTTGGTTTTTGAGCAAAATGAGTGATGCCACTGACGACGCTGCTGCTTCGGCAGACTCTCTGCTCGGGCCCGGTGCTTATACCACGTGTTGTCTCGTTTTTGTGACTGTAAGCCGTGTATGCGTCTAGGTGAGACAGAACTTTAGCTTGTTGTTTGTTTTGATGCGAGTTTCTGTTGAAGCAGAGCTGTCTTCAGTTCCTTCATGTTGGCAGAAATACACGAACAGCCAATCAGCTACACACGGGTGGACCCAGCCTAACATATCCTTGTACGGCACCAGTAACAGGCAAATAGCCAATCATTCAGCAGCTGTGGAGTTCAGTTGCCATGTTGGTATGTTTTCAAGTGAATAGTGTGCAGTGAGCTTAGACTGTGCGGCGAGAAGCCGGGAGGAGAGTAGGGGCAGCCGCTATGTAGCGGAAACTGGTACCTGTAGTATCGCAATCCACGGTAGTACCGTATTTCTAGTATAGTAGGAACAGTTACAATTTGGCACCGCGGGGTACTGTGGGTATCGTGCAACTATAAGCCTAACATTAACAGTACCATTAAACAGCATTACCATTAACTACCATTAACCTAACATTAGCATTGGCTAGCATTAACATTAATGAGCATTAACATTAGCTAGCATTACCCTCAAAATAACATTAAGCATTAACCTTGCATAACATAACATCAGCCAAACATTAACATTACCATTAACTAGGGATGTAACGATTATTCTTAAGGCAGTTAAAAATCAATTCAGAGGTATCACGGTTCACATCGATACTGTGAAAATTAATTGCAGTACTTTTTTAAACATATATTTATCCTTCTCTTGTCTAAAATTGTAGGCGGCGGGCGGAATCTCCTACTACTCTCTTTCTGACCGCCTTCTACTTTTAAACATGTTCATAAATGATTCCTTACCCCTTTAGCACCGAAAGAATACCTGTAATATTACGTTAATATGTGTAAAAGTCACGTTGTTCTATTAGCTCTGTCGGCTAGCGCATAGCATCTCTTCTTCACTGCATGAATATATGTATGCCGACCGACCACTGGGTTACTAGCGCCCTCTGCTGGTCCAAACAAATATCTGACGTAAATACAATGCAATGGCTGGTGTTTTTTTTTTTTAAAGTCCAATTGTTAAGGCACAAAATACATTTTCAGATACACTTTTTAAAAGATAAGGAACTATTATGCTGTTTTGCATTGTCTACTATAGAACCAGAATTTAAATTAATAGGCTTCTTCTTCATTTGTATTATTCCTTTATTTATTTCATTCAAGATTTATTTTTTGTTAAATTGCATTGTTTTGAATAGTTTATCAATGGATTCTTTTGACAAAGAAAATGAAAGGAAAATAGTACAGTATTTTAAAGAAATATTTTTCAGTATCATTTGTCTACAGTCCCATTTTGTAAAATAAATCGTGATCAAATCGTATCGGGAATTGAGTGAATCATTACATCCCTACCATTAACCTAGTATAAACATTGGCAAGCATTAGCCTAAAATTAACATGAGATAGCACGTTTACCACTTCTCATCTACGATACGGGGCGCTGCCTTTGTGGCCCATGTCATATGAGATTGTCTTTTCATATTTCTTGGACGGGATGTAACTGAAATGCAAATTCCCCCTTTGTGGGACGAATAAAGGATATCTCATCTCATCCCATTAGCATTAACCTAACATTAGCCTAACTGACTGTCAGACTGACCTAACGAGCTGTGGAAATGTGTAACTTTTAAATGTGACTCAGTGTAAACGCTTTGAGACTTGAGCACACGGTTGGTCGCGATGATGATGTTGGAGTGTGTGCAAGGCTGCTAATGGTTGGACGGGAAGCGTTAAAGAGGGGTTTAGCTTTTGTGAAATACCCCCTCATTTCTCAGATTTTACTTTTTATTTTCTTGGATTAAGTTTTTCCGTCATTTTTTGTATCTTTGTTGTCATTCAGTATATTTTTCTGTCTTTATTTTTTTCCTTGTATTTTTCTGTTTTCTATTTTAGTCCATGTTTTGCGTGTTTTTTTCTTCAGTTTGTGTTTTGGTTTTCTTTTGTGTATTTGTGTCTTCATTTTATAAATGTTTCTGTGATACTGTGTATTTTAGTATGTTTCAGAGTCATTTATCAACCGTTCGTACGGTCAGATCTTATCGTACAACGTGCGTGCGACCAAATTCACGCAAGCATTAGTATTTATCATTTCTGACGTGAGCGTACGCTACAATCAGATTTCACTTTAGGTCTGAGCTTCTGTACAATAATCTGAGTGTATAGATTAGTGGAACAGCAGTAAAATGTGACTCAGACTAAAAGCAATTATTAAACAAGCCTCAGCTGTCATTTAAGCATAAGCAGACACACATTCAGAACAGATTGAAATTAATTATTAAAACACATTAAACTAAATAAAATGAATAAAAAAGCTTACTTTATTACTGATACCACTTTTTTGGTTTTCCTTTCACTGAATACTGTACAACCCCGCTGGTAAACCCTGCTACCGTCCGAGCAGGATCGCATAGGTTCACCCAGTGCATCACTGAGTACTGTAGGGAGGAAACAGGGCCTCATTCATGCTTTTAAATATAAATAGTTCTTTAAACTTTTACAAATGTGCTGTAGTATTTAATCAGTAATGTGATGAATTTTAGGTGAATTTGGCTGTAAAGGTCATATCCGTGTGTCTCTCCAGGATCTCTGTTATGAAGTTGGTTGCAGTGCACACAGGGGAGCAGACTTCACCTGCTCAGTAGCTGATCCTCTTCCACAGAACGTTTAAATTCTCTCTTAATTCTGTGTGTTTTGAAATTTTCACACTTTCAAAATGCATATTTGTTTTGCTCCACCTCAGATGTGATGATTTTCATCTTGGAAAAGCTTCTTATCTTGTTTGACCTCAGGGGGCGAGGCCTCCAAAACAGGAGGGTGCAACAAGTTAATGACGATTAATTTCAGGCACCGCATTTATCAACATGTGATCATTTGTACGCTGAGATTGGTCAGATACCAATGTTTCATGGGGGGTTGTGCGCATTTTTTCTGTCATTTTGTATGTTCTACATCATCAAGTTGAGGGGGGTTGGGACACAATCTCTCAAATATCTATAATCCTATTATCACTTCACTCCACGAACGGCTCAACAATCTGAGTCAACTCTTATCAAGAAGGCATTATTGTCTAAGCCACGGGTTCTCAAGCTTGCGAGATGCCTTCTAGAAACAGAATATTTTTTGAACAATTTCAAGCCATTTTTGCTTGTTGTTTACCTTTTTTCTGCAACAACACCAAACTAGCCATATTTTAAAATATTTTCAGCACTTTTTATTGCAATTTTTTGCTCCTTTTAATGCATTTTTGCTACATTACTTCCATTTCTGCCACTTCTCCATCAAATTTCAATGCCTTTTCAGACATTTTGGGCTCAAACTCTTTCCACTACTTTTCCAACCTAATATTGCATATGTTGACCTATCATTGTCACTTTTAACCTATTTTCACCATATTTCATGCTTATTATTGCCAACTTAACCACATTCATGCCCATTATCTGCCAGTTCTCTCCATCAGTAACAGGAAAACAAACACTCACCGTCCATAGCTGTGTCCCAGTAGCAGGAGTTTGCTGTGTGGAGGCCAGCTCCTGTTTTTTGCATTACAGCACATGTGACTGTCAGAACAGAGTCAGAAATTAATCAGACAACACCCAAAAAAACAACTGAAGCTCATGTGTGTGTAAACTAGGCCTGTGAATATGATCCCAAACTTTTTCCACCATAAGAAAACTAAAATGTGTTCATAATAGTTTTTAGGAACTTTATTTATTTTAAGATGCACAAGACAGGAACAATTTGCAATCTAGCGGAAAATTTGCAATGCCATGAATATGTAAGTGAGTGTGAAAATGTATTAAATGTTTGTCAAAGACAGTCCCAGTGTTGGATGAAATACACGAGTACTCCACACGTCATTATTGTAATAAATTATCAACTACACCATTACAATTATAAATGACCCCAACCCTGGTCACTTCTTATTATTCTAATTGTGACGCACCAGGACCAGAAGTCATCATGAGAGAAATGGAGAAAAAGCACAAAAACCTTTGTGTTCTGAGAAAATAGTGATTTTCGTTCTGCAAAACATGCTAGTTGATGTCATTAAGAAAGCCCTCCATGCTTCAAATAGCATTATCAGATGTTTTAAAATGGTCAACCTTTCTTTTTTCAAGGAATACACACACACCCATGTACTTGTATGCTTTTCCCAGTTTGACCAGTTGTGTGAGGCAGCGCTCCACGATGCCTGCAGTCCATTTATTGACTTGATTCTGGCTGTAGTCATCAGCGCCGACCACACTCTCGATGCTCTAAAAAGACACGCGCACACACACACACACACACACACAGTCATGTGGGAATCATCAGGAGACACTCGGCCACAAAGACAGTCCAAGAAACACCCTTAAGGATCAGGCAAACGCTCCCTGTGTGATCACATGCTTTCAAGTGTGATTTTAAACAGGAAGTTGACTTGAAGGCGTCATAAGACAGGAAAAGGAACAGTGAGTATCTGATGTGTTACCTCTTTGATAATGCCATCAGCTTCATCAGAGTTAAATGTGCCCTGAAACAGAAAGAATTACACAATTACACTAAAACCATAGGAATAAACCATGTATGCATTATTAAAATAGAATTAAATAACCATCAATCATCTGTAAAAAAAAAAAAAAAAAAAAAAAAACATAATATTTGACAAAGAAGTCAAATTAATATCCAAAAGCCCTATTTATTAATCACGTAAACAATAGGGGTGGGACGGTACACAGAGTTTGCGATACAATAGACAAGTGTTTGGGGTACGTGATGGCATTAGAGAAAGAAGTTAACAAAGTGCCAGTCTTGGTCCCACCCCAGGCATGATATGACCCTCTATTACTCCTCTTTTCTACCATTGTCCCGAATTAGTATTATCCCGTAAAAACTGAGATTTTAGCGTCTACCACAGGGGAATGAATGACATAATTCACCATGAAAAATCAGCCAAACACAAGCCCCACAAATATACACTCCATTCAAAAGGTGTTAAGGATGTAAAGTCTGCAACAAATGTGTCTAATAAAATATGTAATGAAAATAAAATGTTAATGTCTAATTTAAAGACAAGCAACGTGAAATTAACAGTAAATATGCAACATGTTGACTTGTACATGAACTGTAAGTATATTAAACATGTTGATTCATATAACAATTTATGTTTTCATTTAGGCTGTATTATAATTTAGTAATTAGGGCTGGGCAATATATTGAGTTTACTATTTTGGCGATAAAAAAAACTTCAATATCGCATATATCCCAGACCCATACCTGTCAAGTATCCGGTTTTGGCCGGGAAATTCCCGTATTAGTATTTTCTCGTAAATATTCGGTATTTTAATGTAATAATAATTAAAAGATGCCTTACTAAACTGAACGCCGTCACTAGCCTCGCGAGAACTGCCGCCTGAAATGGCCTGAGTGGCAGTTCTCGCAAGATTAGTGTCGACAGCGCAACAAACCCGGAAAAAACTCAGAAAAGAGATGATGAATGAAGACGTTCTGGCAAAAAAACCAAAGAACTCGTGTAAATACGTTGTGAAATGTGATAGAGTTAACCTTCCTGAAGACCATCAGGATAGTACACAGTTACACATTCTGTTAGATTAATAACTGAGATTTTAACGTCTACCACAGCTGAAGGAACCACGTAAGTCACCATGAAAAATCAGCCAATCACAAGCACCACAAATATACACTGCTTTCAAATAGTGTTAAAGAATGTAAATTCTGCAACAAATGTTTATAATAAGTCATTAGTGAATACCAGAGAACCACATGAGTGAGCATGAAAAATTATAATAAAATATATAATGAAAATAAAATGTTAATGTCTAACTTAAAGACAAGCAATGTTAAATTAACAGTAAATATGCAACTTGTTGACTTGTATATAAACTGTAAGTATATTAAATAAACACATGTGCTTCATATACACATTTATGTTTTTATTTAGGCTGTTTTATAATTTAGGAATTAGAGCTGGGCGATACATCAAGAAGATGTATCAAGTATTTTGGCGATATAGAAAACTATAATATTTCATATATATATTATAGCTTATTATGTATCAAAATACTAGTTTTAGGAGTCGCTGCTTTTACTTCTCAGAACAGCATGTAAAGCTGGATTTTGTTAATAAATGTCCCTGTGTAGCATTTTGCATCAGCAAATTTAACCCAGAATTGTCTTTCTGGTCAGACTTTCTTTGATAAAATTATCTAGATTTATATAGTATATCACCATTTTGAGAAAATATATTGAGATATGAGTTTTGGTCCATATTGCCCAGCCCTAGTAAAAAATGTTCACAGCACTTCAATGTTATTAAAGGTCGACCTACCAGATTCTAATCACATAATTGTATTTAGTAAGTGGTTGAAAAGTGGGTATTTTAGATTTCTTCTACACCTATATTAAAATATAAGGGATACAGGAGCTTGGTTGGGTGGGTGGGATGGCTCGTAGTGGGCGCCTGAAAATTTCCCTTATTTTCATATCCTAAACTTGACAGGTATGCCCAGACCCTAAACAAGCCACACTACAGAACTCACTCACATGTGCTGTCCCTTACATGTGAAACAGCCTAAAGTGGCACACAATTCAGCTGGTTGTTAATAAATGTGCCTGTGTAGCATTTAGCTGATTCTGGTCAGACTTCATCACAATTACAATTCATTACAATTATCTAGATTTATATCGTATATAGCCATTTTGAGAAAATATATTGAGATATGTTTTGGTCCATATCGTCCAGCGCTAGTAGGAATGTTCACAGCATTTTCAATGTTAATAAAGGTCGACCTACCAGATTCTAATCACATAACTGTATTTAGAAAGTGGTTGACAAGTGGGTATTTTAGATTTCTTCTACACCTATATTAAAATATAAGGGATACTGGAGCTTGGTTGGAATGGTGGGACGGCTCGTAGCGGACGCCAGAACATTCCCCATATTTTCAAATCCCAAACCTGACACGTATGATTCGGACCAAAGTGCTCTTAATTATTACATGTGGTGAAGCTGGCATCATGTTTCTGCGATAGAATATGAACAGTGTGGACTACAGGTCAGGCTAATGTTGCTATCAAGCAGCACACGTCCGTGGTAAAGATACTTCTCCGCCCTTACCACCATCCGGAGAAAGGCACAAAAGTGGGAACTAACCTCGTTGCTGCTGCTGTGGTAGTCCTCCATCTCTGGCATTGGTCACCAAACACACCGAAAATCCCACAAATTCGCTTTACAAAGGGAAAACTCTGCGCTCTTCTTCTTCTTCTTCTTCTTCTTCTTCTTCTTCTTCTTCTTCTTCTTCTTCTTCTTCTTCTTCTTCTTCTTCTTCTTCTTCTTCTTCTTCTTCTTCTTCTTCTTCTTCTTCTTCTTCTACTAATGGTTTCCGGCAGGCTGTACACTAAAAGAAGCGTAATGCTGCCCTCTTCTGTTCACTTAGTCACTCCATTCTATATTCTCAAATAGAGGTTGGAAGATTGAAGATACCTCACGACTGCTTTATCTATTAAAATCGACTCTGTTCTTGGTGCAAATATTGACTTTATTGAAAACACTGTCAGCCCAAGAGTTGAAAGTTCTTTAAATAACGTTCCCCTTTCAACAGAATAACATCCACAGGCCAATAGAACATGGGAAATAGTCTCAAGTTGACCACACGGACATAATCCATCTGGATGTTTGCCTATTCGATTTAAATATGCAGCTAGTCCACAATGCCACAGTCTTAATCTGGTTATCTTAACTTGATTTGATCGGCAAGTTGCCCACAGGAGTCTAGTGCCCTGCACACAAGGTTGACACTTAAAATAATGCCTCCCTCTAGACTCATTCTCCCACTCCCTTTGCCATTGCTGATACACAGTAGCTTTGAAAACACTGACACACTCAGCCTTCCCCAATCGGACCACATATTCAATTTCCGTCTCGAGAAGAGCCTTCTTTGCTAGCCTATCAGCAGCTTCATTCCCCACAATACCTGAATGAGATGGGATCCAGGAAAAAAACAATACTAGACCCCATCAACTCTATCCGGTGAAGGCAACACAAAATCTCTACCACAGTATCTATCCTAGCCCCAGAGGGATGGTCAGAAATTGCCTGCAAGGCAGCCATGGAATCCGAATATATATACGACATCTCAGGTTTATTTCGTTCAATCCAATCTAAAGCCCACCTAATGGCTAACAACTCAGTCGTGAACACAGATACATAATCAGATACACGCATACTTTTCCCAATTTCATTATTCATAATGTAGACTCCAAGACCGGCTTTTCCTGATCTCGGATCCTTAGACCCATCTGTAAAAATGTGACAAGCCGTTTCTTTTTTTAGAGCCACAAATTAATTTACTTGGCCACAAACAAAACTCTTATCCAGCCCCAACATGCCCAATTGAACGTCCGGCTCTGGCAAAAGCCAGAATGGGACAGGGGACCACATTAGCTCAGCAACACTCCCATTCTCCAAACCCACGTTACCAGCCAGCTGACAAATATGTCTCAGAAAATGCACTTTTCCCTCCCTTTTTGCAAACTCCCAACAATCCTCCAAGAGGCAGTTGGCCGCAGATTTATGCTGCAGTCCTGCTAGTCTGGTCCAGTACTGGAGCCCCAGCTTCTGCCTTCTAATTTTTAAAGATGTTTCCCCCATTTCAACCAACAGTGCAGGTATGGGCGTGGTTCTAAAAGCTCCACTGCACACTCTTAAGGCTTTTGCTTGAACTCTGTCCAGCTTTTGTAACACAGTTTTTGCCGCAGCCCCAACTACAAAACAACCATAGTCCAATGCAGATCTTATCATTGCTCTATAAATCATAATCAGAGTTGACCTATCTGCTCCCCAGTCACTGCCAGCCAAATTACGAAGTACATTAACAACTTTTTCACACTTACCAACAGTCTTTTCAATATGCGTATTCCATGTTAGCCTCTCATCCATCCACATTCTGAGAAATTTAAACACTTTTACCTTTTCTAACTGGTTTCCATATAAATACAAAGTCATTTGTGGAATTTTCTTTTTCAGGCCAAATATCATGTACTTACTTTTAGATGCCTCCTTATTAACCACTGCCCTTCGGATATCCTGATCCAATACTGCAACCGAGTCCATGGTATTTCTTCCAAACCTAAATCCGTTTTGATAATTCACAAAATAACCAGTTCTTTCTAAAAAATACACAAGTCTATTAGTGACCATCCTCTCCATCACCTTACACAGCACTGAAGTCAATGCAATAGGTCTATACGACGACGGAGAAGAGGGATCCTTTCCCGGCTTCAAGATTGGAATTACTACAGCATGTTTCCACACCCTTGGCATCGATCCAGCTTCCCAAATGTAGTTAAACAAAGCATGGATCTCTTCCAGCACTGGCTCATCCAGATGCTGCAAAATCTTATAACTTATCTCATCTTGTCCTGGTGAAGTATTGGCCCCAGCTTCTACTGCATCTTTAAGCTCTTTAAAAGAAAAATACAGATTAAACGAGCTGTTCGTGTCTTCACTGCATGTTAATTTCCAATTATTATCTCGCAGAACTTCATTTCTCATTCTAAGACTTTCATCCCCCAAAACTGTCGAGTTATGCACTTCTTGAAATACTTCTACACACATATCAGCTTTTTCTTTGCTATAGACAGCTTCTGCGCTGCTATTCTTTAACACAGGTAGAGCAGTATTACTCCTTTTCTCCACCACTCTATGAATCCGAGCCCAGATTTCTTTAACTTGGGTTCTTGGTCCTATCGTACTACAGAACTCCCTCAAACATTTATTTTTTTCCCCCTTAATTGTTTTCCGAGCCAAAGCCCTACACCTCTTATAATCAATAACATTTTCCTGAGTAGGATGCATCCTTAACTTTTTAAAAGCCTTCCTTCTATTGCTTACTGCTTCAGCACATTCCTTGTTCCACCATGGAACAATTATTCGATCACGGGGCAACCTTCTACTCGGAATAGTCTCTGAAGCTACTCTCATAATCATATCTGTCAAAGATTTACACATGTTGTCTATAGAACCGTTACTATCTACCCCATCCAACCCCTTATTAGTACCTTGCCTGAACTTGTCCCAATCCACCCTGGAAAAATCCAATCTGTGACATCTGTCTGAAGATTCTACCATAAGTGCTCTGCCGAAAGTAGCCATAACAGGAAAATGATCGCTTCCGAGTGTATCATCATCCCAAACTTCCCACTTTGCTATCATTGCCAATGAAGGGCACGTAAAACTGAGATCAAGGCAAGAAGTCTTGTTTGTATTAATATCAATTCGAGTAGCGCTTCCATCATTCAAGATTACAAAATTGCTTCTATCTAAAAATTCTTCTACCACTAAACCATTTGCATCCCTTTCCTGGCTTCCCCACAGAGGGCTGCAAGCATTAAAATCACCTACCCAAACCACAGAGTTACCTGTCCTCCTCTCAATTTCCTCAAGTTCTGCCAAAATCAGAGGTTTACACGGGTTATAACAATTTACAATAGATATTTTCCCCTCAGTGCTCCATACATCTGTGATTAAACATTCCAATGTAATTTCACATTCACATTGTTTATAGTGAATACCCATTTTGATAAATGTAGCACACCCTCCACCAGACCTATGCCCTCGATCCTTACGTAAACAATCATAACCCGGAATTGAGAAATCTAGGCATGGCTTCAGCCATGTCTCTTGGATACACAAGATATCTGGTTTCACATCACAATCTCTGACAAACTTTTTAAAATCTTGCCCATTAGCTATAAGGCTCCTAGCATTCCATTGCAGGATGCAGATCATTAAGATTTAAGCTAAGTACCACTGAACCAGGCTTCCAGCCCCCCTTCCTCCATATTACTTAATGATTCCTCCTCTACTCCATCTCCCACCCCACTTCTGACGCTCGACTGAATTTGGGCCTCCTGCGTCTCCTTCATGTATTTGAACAGGGACTCGGGGGCATACTCCTTTAGCCCCAAAAACCGGACTGCAGACTCGACCACCCACCTAATTAGATCAGATCTTGAATTTTTGCCACGTGATCCGTACACAACATCCACAATAAAAGCCATAAGGGACTCTTTATTTACAATAGGATCCTGACTAGAACTTCCACCCGTCTCCATACCTCTTTTTAAGACCCTTGGAGGAGCCATACTTACACTCTGGGCTTGTGGCTTTGCCTCCACCTTTTTCAAGGCTTCTGCATAAGAGATCTTGTGTTGCTCTTTCACCTCTTTTACTTGTTTAGCTTTTACATACATTGGGCATTCCTTAGAGGATGCCGTATGACACCCTCCACAGTTACAACATTTTGGAGAAGGTACATTACAAGACATAATATCATGCTCTCCTCCACACTTGGCACATTGCCTATTACCGTGACATGAAGCCGCCAAATGCCCAAATCGCTGACACTTGAAGCATCGCATTGGAGGTTTCTGGTAACTCCTAACCGGAAATGATAAACAGCCAATAAACACTCTTTCTGGTAAAGTACTTCCACTGAACGTAATTAACACTGGGGCATTAGGATTTCCACCTTCACGAGCTTTAAACCGTTTTACTTCACAGGCAATCCCACCCTTGATACTTTCCTTTATTTCACACTCTGATATTTCAGCACATACACCGTAGATGACGCCCTGAATTATTTCCTTGTTTGTAATTATTGTTGCTTCCACTCTTTTCCCGGCAATCTTTGTTACCTTGGCTACTTTGTCCATCTGCTCCTTCCTTTTACACAGAGCTAGCAGTGCTCCATTAGCCAACACTCGAGCATCCAAGCCCTCGCCTACATTTTTAAGTGACTCAGCGATTTTTAACGGATTTACACATCTAAACCCGTCCCCAGTTTGCTCTTTCAACTTAAAGATAACTCGAAACTCTTCAATTGCCTTTGCCATTTTCATAAATCGGCCTCCGTCTCTTCCGAGTGAGGTGTCGGCACCCCTCTTCCTATTCCCTATTTTACTTCTGTCCTCTTCCTGACTTATCCTTCCTCCTCCTCCCGAGGAAGAAGCCATCCAAAGGTTGACCACCCATCCAATCTAAGATCAAACCACCTAAACAGTAGTAAGAGTCAAGACTCGTTCACCACGTATGGCTAACCGTGAGCTCCTAACAACACAAGCTACTGCTCCGGTAGCACACGACGCTTCACTCTGCTTCCTGTTTTCAACGGCAACTCTGCGCTCCTGTGACTTCCCGCAAGCCACTGACAACAAGCGACGCAACTCTTCTTCTTCTTTTTTTTTTTTTAAATTTTAATCTTCTTCTATGGTTTTCTCTAATGACGGCGTTACAGGTGCATTACCGCCACCTACTGTACTTGGAGCGTGAACCAGCGAATTACGTCCTTTATATATATTAAGATAAATAAAAAAAATTTTAAAAAAAATTAAAAAAACTAAATTATGCTCAATAACTCAGTCTCTTTTAAATACTTAAACAATGCTTTATATTTCCCTTCCTCAATATTAAACATATTCTTATGGTTTTAATCAGTGACGTGTCGTGATCACTAGGGTTGGGTAGGCATGTTACAAATCGAGACTACCAATGACAATTTCATATTTTTCTGCTGGCAAGTGTTAATTCAATTCAAATAAACTTTATTTGTACAAAGCAATTTACAACAAAGTCATCTCAATGCGCTTATCAAAATATAAAATTCATAAGAAAGAAATAACCCAACAAGATCCAGATCCACACGAACAAGCATTTAGCCATCTAACAAAATCAACATCATAAAACACCATTAAAGAAACAAACAATTATTTAATATAGCCTCCATACTCTCCCAACAAGGTATATCTCATGACACGGCAGCACATCTGTTGTTTGTGTTGGAACCACAGAAACACGGAGAAAATGACAACAACTCGGAACAGCCTCAGTGAGGAACATCCACAAAGTCACACCTTCCTTTTGTACCATTCACTGTGAAAAGTATGAAACGTTTTCTGACCTTACCTCTGCTGGAGGTCTGGTAGCTCAGGTGTTGTTCTCCCATGTTTTAAAAGCTGTCGCTTTTCCTCAAAAAAAAGTTTCTTTATCGTCTCTAGCGCTGTCATCCTGCCTGTAGTGTTATCCCGCCGCAGCGGTCACATGGAATCAATTCACCAATGCACTGTGAACTTACGTAAAGCATTTATCATAGCACGGTTACGTCCAAAGGCAGCGTAGAGAGCTGCCTTTAGACGTAAATGGTTGTCATCTTTGGGAACTGACTGCGCATGCGCAAACACTTAAAAACACACTGTGAAAACAGAGGCAGAGCAGCCGTGTGCTTTTGGGGGGGGGTCGTGGCCTCCTCCTGTCTCACAGCGGAGTGAGACTGTGCAGCCATACTTTAATGCAGACTGGATAAAAAAAAAGAAAGAAGAATTCATATATATATATGTGTGTGTGTTGCGTTTAGTTGTTCAGCGTGGTTAAGGCATCATGGTTATGTGCAGCTTTCTCTGCCAATGTGTGTCTTTGTTTACATGTGTTCTGATTGTTGATTGGCTGGGGAAAGGGCGGGCGTAAGCGGGAAAAGAGGGAAAAATTCTGTTCCCACGGTAGTGTGAGTGTATGACTGTGTAAGACGTTTTTTTGTGTGTTTGTTTATTTTTGGCGTTACTACGACCTTTATTAAAGCCTGTAAAACTGTGGTAACGGCTCGAGTCACATTATTATAATACCTTTTGGGCTGCGGTTAGTGTGTGTGCGCCTCTCCCAGAGGCACTGTGATACTAATCTACCAGCTGCAATACGTTCAATAAAATAATAATTTACGTCGGGTTTGCTTCGGGCTCGGGCCTACAATTTAAGTTAATGGGTCGGGCTCGGATTGGGTCGGGCTGGATTTTTTGGGCCCATCTAAACTCTACCACCAAGGTTGGCATACCGGGCATCGTCCCAGTGAGCTGTGGTAAAGGGTAGCTTAGATGGGCAAAATGTGGCAAACAATAGTGAAAAAGGGCAAAAATTTGTAGCAAAAAGAGGAAAAAGGAAGGGAAAAAAGAAAACAAGTGGTATTTATTGGCAAAAGGTTGCTAAAGTCTGATAAAAGTGTCAGAAAAGTGTTTGAAAAGAGGCAACAATAGGACAAAAGAAGTTGCAAAATGGAAAAGGGTAATAAGGGGTTAAAAAGCTTCCTCCTTTTAAGATTTTCTGGGGGAATAATAATTAAAATTTAGATATAAAGAGCCACATGTTGAGCATCACTGACTTAAAGGAGACATATCATGCATTTAAGTCCTTCCTTTTTTACATATAAATCATACAGTTGTGGTCTATATAAAGCGGAACTGCAATGTTTGGGTCTGAATTCCTCATTATTATAGCTCCACAGGCCCCTTTTCTACCCCTTTTCTGATGTGCTTCTAAGAACAACTCGTTTTGGTGCGGTCTCTTTAAATGCAAATGAGACACTTCATACCCCGCCCCTTCTCCAGGTTCAACTCCACCCTGTTTGGCCATTTTTGTAGTTTGATAGAAGAGATATGACTATTTAGTGGCGCATAAACTTTTTATTCAGAGGTTATTTACAAAATGTCAACAACAGAAGACTTGTCCATCCAGCCTTACATGTTCGAGCCAGAGTCTGACCCAGCGGAGCGAGATGAAAATGAAGATGATGAACCTGCAGAACCCTAGCAAGTGAGCTAACACAAGCACCGAGCTAACGCTAGCGCCAAGCAAACGTCACAAAATGCATTTTAATACAGTCTTTTCAAAGACAAAAACGGCAAAATTAAATGACTAATGAAAACTTTAGACTTAAATTAAATCACGTAGGCCATATCATCAAGGATCTAAAATGAGCACACAGCGTTAACATATGAAGTCTGAAGACAGTGCAACTGCTAATGCTAACAAAACAATGACAGGGACATCTTATCATCACACTTTTTAGCGTTATTTACAGCTTACCGAAGTGCTCTGCTCGTCGTCTCCAAAGATAGAAGGAATTGACCCCTCAATCAGACAAAGTCTTTCGGCAAATCCTTCTTTATACTGGTGGAGGTTGCTGAAGCAGTCATCCTTGAAGTGCTTCGCGCACACAAAAATGATCTTACCCACAGATGTGGATACATTTCCGTGAAAAATAATACTCAACCAGGCACTTCGAAAAGGTTCTCATGCTGGGAGACGGTGTAATGAAGCGTGTGGGTTACTACATCCAACAACCAAACATTTTGACTTATCCTCTCGTAACTTTGGCATCCTGGAGCTTGGACTACAAAATAAAAGCGAGAAATAAAAATGGCGGATTATTGGGCATGGAGTCGATGTCCTAATTTGGCAGTTCCGCTGCAAATACTGTGACGTTATTGTTCAAAAAACGTAATAGAGAATCGAAAAATCGAAACAGATTGAAAAATATGACCAAAACAGAATATAAAGATATCTACGGAGCACCTGAAGAGACTAGTTTGAACTTTTCTGTACTTCTAAACACTCTAAATATAAAACAAAATGCATTTAAGGGCTAAAAAAGTGGATTTAGCATGATACGTCCCCTTTAAAGCTGCTATTTGTGGAATCCTCCCTCCGCTACATTTTGAAACAGAAACCGAACTTAACCTCCCTTACCGGTGTCTTTGTGAACCCTCTCAGTGACTTTTTCCTCAATAGAGACTAGTGACAAATGTATGGACGTTATCTTATGTTGGAGATTTTTCTGGTGTTTTAGAGACTCTGACAGGAATGCACATATTACTCTGTAGTTACTGTCCTGAACAGCGGCTGCTGTCGTCAGCTCATCCCCACCACAAACACACAGAGGCGGCTGTGATCTTAGTTGCTGCTCAGGGCAGAGTGAAAACCACAACTCTGTATCCAGACTGTAAAATGAATTCACCTAAAACATGCTTCTCTTAGGTTTAGACGAGATTTATCCCATCTGTTCTCACTCTCTCTCAGACACTAGTGTGTGTGGCAGACCCTCCACAGTAACGGGGATCCACCAGTGCTCACATCCAGCGTCACGCTCCTGGATTTGTAATGCTCATTTACAGGGCCAGGAAAAGGAGCAGATATTAACTGTCCACTCAGAACACTTTGGATTACAATATGCTCAAAGATGATTATGGATTTTTGACCAAATTATGCCAAAAAAAACTTACATACTGCAGTTATAATTACAGCTTCTACTTGGTGTCCACTGATAACGTAGTGGACCAGTCTGGACACAAAATGCCAGGATGGAATTTTTGTCCCACTCCACCCCTGGTGACCACTGCTTTAGAGAACAAATTTTAATCTGGCTGCCATTTTTTTTTTTCCTTGTCTGCACATGCTGTTAAAGGTCAACACTACAAGAAGTGCATCCATCATGAGACAGCAATGCCTTTTTTGTTATTGCAATAAAATAAATTGATTTATTTTATTGCTTGATTGTGACCATCACCAGCCCACCAGTAAGACATTTTTTTATTATAGGGAGGATATAAAAAGGGAGAGCAGTGTTACACCTTGGTGGAGGGGGAGGGGAAAGGGAGCAGGGAGGAGAGACCCAAGGTAGGAAATAGAAAGGGTGGGGAAGAATAGATTATTTTAGAGTGAGGGTGAGATGTGAAGTTGTAGAACATATTGTGCTTATTATGTTGAGTAATCAAGCCAGTATGGTGACAAGTGTGAAGTTTAGCTATAAAGTTGGTGGCTGTGGACAGGGGGAATGATTGAGTGGTAATATCTAAAGCAGGTATTTGGGATTAACGTGTCTAAAGTTAAGCCCAGTATGAGTTCTATCCCATATCCCAAGGCGTGCCAGTGCATCGTAGACCAGTATATGTGCAGAAACCGCTACCCCAAACCCAGGAACAGCCCCGGGCCCGCAGATGCAGCCAGGCCAGCAGAAAGAGCGGGGAACAAGGAGCCCCAGGCCACCCCCCCACGGCCGAGCAGCCCCCCAGATGCCCCCGAGATCCCAGGCCGAGAGGCAGCCACAGCCCCCCACACACACATCCGAGGAAGCCCCAAGTAGCCGAGCACCCAGCGCATCCCGCCACCGACCCCAACCCCCAACCCCAAGGCCTCCCTGCCAGCATCCCGCCCACCCCCCACCTACCCACACCCAAGCACCGAACCCCCCGAGGGGAGGGCCCAGAGAGCCCCCCGCCCGAGACCCCAGCAGAGGAGCCAAGGCCCACCCCCAGCAGACGGCCAGGGGCTTGATGCCGCCTGCGCGATGAGCCCTAGACAGCCCCCCCCCCCCAAGACCGGCGGCCGCCACCGCGGCAGAGAGGCACCCCAATGGCACACAACCGATGCGGAGCGGCAGCCCCCAGCCAAAGGCGCAGAACCCACCCACCCGCCAGTCCGCAGATAGCAGGACCGACCTACCAAGCGGCCAATACCGACCTCAACCAGGCTGCCCTGGACCCACACTGTCTGCCATTTTTTACATCTGCATCTACTCAGAAACAGTTGATTGGTTGTTGGCGTTCAGTCACTCAACACTGTGGGGATTACATTTTATTGATGGTTTGACACACAGACAACAGTAATGGTGATCAAAACGCACACACAACATTGATTGGTTGTACTTCACATTGGCGTGATTTGTAATAACTATAACATTGTGCAATAAAAATGTCATTGGGTCAAAGGTTGCTGAGAGGTTGTCATGGCAACCTGGGTACTGATGGTGATCTGCTGCCTGGTTTGACATCGTAGCATTCCTGTGATAGCTCTCCGGAATCTGTAAGATAAGATGATACACACCATCAGTAAAATGTCCTGCCAAAATATGAGCTGCTAATCTGTGCTGTGAATATGAATATAATGTAAACAGAGATGCTCGATGGCTTTATATGTATGCAAGTAATCTTTTTTGTGAGTAACATAACACTTTTCACATATCAGTAGCTCTACAATTGGTTTAAAAGTGTGGAGAAAATGTAAGAAGCCATATGATTGGCTGAAAGCAAACACATCTGATTGGCTGATGAATCTGTCAATCAGTCTTATCAGCCAATGGTGACCCGCGACGTCAGGGCAGTCTCAAAATTCACTGCAGAGATTTCTTTCACAAATACACAGAAGTTTCACAGCACAGAAGCGGTTTGTATATGCACATTCAGCAATTTGCATTATCTGTGGATTTATATTGCAAGTGTGCCTCAAAATAATATTTGTGAAACAGATCGTGTGCATTTGTGAATCTGAAATACAACTGCAAAACAAATATATATTTATGAACGAGTGTGTGCATTTGTGAAAGAGATCGTGCGCATTTATGAATCTGAAATACAACTGTGAAACAAAGCATGTGCATTCGTGAAAAACCCTGCAAGAGTTCATTCATTATGATACTGTTCTGATTCCATACACATGGTGTCCCTAGAGGTCCAGTATATATGAATAGCTTTGTCTTAGTGTTCCTAAAATGGGGAGTTTTTCTTAAAAAGTTTAGTGGACCCACTTCTCCAGGGACCTGCACCACTGGACAGAGGTGTACTCACATTACTGTAATTGAGTTGCTTTTATGGGTACTTGTACTTTTTCCAGTATATTTCTAAATCAGTAATTTTACTTGTACTTACGTATGTCTTAAAAGGAGTAAAGTAATTTGTTACATTTCCACACCCAACCATTACTGAAAAAAATATTATTTTTTGATGTAAAATGATCAATGAACATTGTGGAATTACAAAAAAAAAATGAAATGACCATACAACAATCAAACACATCCCATCATAGCAGACCAGTCAGATTAAACGTAATGCATTGCACCAAAACAGCATTGAATGGAGGTTATTTTCTTGAGTTCATAAATTTAGCTATACTTTTTAATTTTTGATTTAATTAATTGGTGTTATTTAATTTAAAAAAAGACTTGTCCATTATGACAAAGCTTTTATTTTATACAGATGCATTTGAAAAAAATGAAGATATTATCTCTTCCTTTTTAAGTTCATACATGAGATGTTTACTGTATGTAAGGGAACCGTGGCAAGATTTATTACCAAAAATAAATGTAGGGGGTGAAAGTAACTAGTAACTTTTACTTTGAGTACTTTTTAATTGAGTTACTTTTTACTTGTACGTGAGCATTTTTTTGTATGACTTTCTTGTACTTGTACTTGAGTACAAGTACATCTAACAGTATTTCTACTTCAGTAGGAAATACCAGTCCTTTTTACACCTCTGCCACTAAAAACCTGGATGTGTACAAAGAACTTTTGCAGTTCTTTAGTGACTAATGCTGATCCAGTTAAAGATCCAGTTCTTGGTGACTATGTGATAACTGAGCACAACAAATACCGTGACAAACTACTGAAAGGAAAACACTTACTTCTTATTGGCAATGACGTAAATGCAGGGGTTGTAGAAGGTGGAGGACTTGGCAAAGAGGGGAGCGATGATAGCCATGGGGGCAGGAATGGTCTTTGGATCCCCAAATGAAGCCCACAGACACACCAATGAGTATGGAGACCAGGCCACCAGAAACATAACGATCATTACGATGGACATCTGCTCACAAAATTAAAAAAGTTTGTCCAAGATCATAAGTTCAACTTAAAATTCTGCAGAATTAACCAACTTTAGTACTGCCAAAAAAGGAGATACTAACCAAACTATTGGACACTAAACTTTGAATCAAAGCTGATGTCCAGTATGTCCTAAATGTCTGCCTGCACAAACACATCTGAGTTCATATTAAGTATTAAGTACAATGATGTCGGACCGAGTATTATTAACCAGAACCTGTTGAGGACGGTCAGAGAGGAAGTCCCTAACAAGGTGGATAATACCACCGTTTACTCCTATATCGATAAGTAGGATGTGAATCTGCATGCTGTTAAAGGCGGAAGTAAAATCGATAAACAAGGCCCTAGCAAAGTGGGAGGGGGCTTGAAGGTGCTTTGACAGAGTGTGGAACATACTGACAGTTGCGTCATCGGTTCCCCTCTGACTTTTGTAAGCAAACTGGAGATGATCTAAGCTGTATGAAACCGATGCTGTGATTTGTCTGCTTATAACTCTCTCAAAACATTTTCCTAAGATTGAAGTAAGTGCAATGGGCCTGTAATCTTTTAATTCAGTAGCTCCAGGTTTTTTAAGGATGGGCACAATATAAGACATTTTTCATAATTTGGGCATTGTTAAAGAATTAAGCAAGCACTGGAATAACTCCAGCACAATACCTTTAAGTTCATGAACATTTTCTTTTAGAACTCTCCCTCTCAGGCCATCTGGCCCCGGGGTTTCGTCACGGGTTTATTCACTCACAACACGGCAAGCAATTATTTTCCCAGAAGCAGGAATGTAAATATAGAAAAATCTATTTGCGTTGGTCACTTAAAGGATGTAGGAAGATGAGCAGGAGGAGATAGACGTGGAATGGGAGTTAGATCCAGATCCAGTAAGAAAGCGTTAATTGTGTGGCCTCTGCAGCAAAGAGCTCGTATGGATGCTGTGAGATGGTGGCGCTATAAAACGTTTCTCCATCTGTAAAAACTTTCCACAGAAGAGTGACAAAGTTTGACAAACATTTAAGATATTTCAACGGGACAACCGGCAGCACACAGGCTGATCAGATAGCATGCTAACGTTAGCATCTCTTCTATGTTCGGCATCGATGTAATGATGTCAAGTACACAAATAGTTTTGTTACAATAATAGCTCCATAACAGGGCACATAATAGTTGAGTGTGTGTGTGTGTGTGTGTGTGTGTGTGTGTGTGTGTGTGTGTGTGTGTGTGTGTGTGTGTGTGTGTGTGTGTGTGTGTGTGTGTGTGTGTGAAATGAAAAGGTATGAGTGTATTTTGTTGCAGGTGTAGCTCTGTTAAAATGTGATGCCTGAACATGTTATTATTGAGAGCTGAACAGTAATTCTGATTAAAAAAATGGGGAGTTTTTTCTTCCCACTGTCGCTAAATGCTTGTTCATGTGGATCTTGTTGGGTTCTTTCTTTCTTACTATAGACTTTATATTTTGTTACGTGCTTTGAGATGACTTTATTGTAATTTGCACTATATAAATAAAGTTGAATTGAATAAATATTAAAGTCACACAATATTTTTAATGACAATGTTTTCACCTTGTAGATTATATTTGTGCTTGAATTAAACTGTTCTAGAAAAACCTTGTGTAATAGATTAGTCACTAGTTGATAAGGAAACATCAGTGTAGTCGATAAGGATAAAAGTCAGTTAGCAACATCCCTAATCTCGTACTACTTTTTAATGTGTAGTTTGTTACAGATAGGCTACTGTCTACAGTTAGTGCTAGGCTACTGCAGGGCTGCCAAGTTTCATAAAATGACAAGAGTGAGACGTTAGTGACCTGATGCGTTCCGGCGAAAAAAAATGTGTCCTTGTTTTAACGTTGATTTATACCTTAAGACTGATGTCCTCACCTCCATGCCAGCGGCTCTCCCTGCACTGTGGCCTCCTGGTGCTAGTTTTAATTAACCAGAAATTAGAAATGAAAACCAACAACAAATTTGACAAAATACATTTATTTGTCAATATTTCATTTCAACCAACTCTCAATCATTTAGCTGGTGACATGTCTCATGTTGTAGGTGTTTGTTGCAGATTTTGACGCTTTGATGACAGAGGCAGGGGGATCCCACTTAAAACACTAAGGCCCAAGGCAGTGCTACCTTTACCTCAGCTCTCTTTGTCTGCAACAGAAAGGAGGTCAATAAAAAGCAAATCATGTAAAAAAACATTAAAATATCAAGTCATTTTTGATTGAATGAATGTCTTAGCTGCAGACTCAATATCCATAGAAACACAGTATTACATACAAAAATAATCATATAAGAACAGTTCAAATGAACATTAGATTAGACAAGGCATTTGTTTCATTTACTATGTATTTATGCTGATATAACCTACAAGTGCAATTCAGCTACAAGCAGTGTTCATAACACTGCTAGTAGCTGAATGAGAGTTTTTTTCATTCAAATCATTTAGACTATTTTCAAGTTATTTACCAATAAAACAAACCAATTCACCAACTTAAAATCATCGCCCTAAATGGAAAAAAGGTATAAAAGATCATTTAAGACAAGGTAATTTTCAAATATTTTTTTTTAAATTGTATGTAAGCAATTTATCCAACTGGTTCCAAGTACAATTAACAACAAACAAAAAGGCTGACATGTTCTCATAATCACAGTCCTTTTACTTTGTTTAACTAAGTAGTGTAGCTTTAGCATTAGCAACACTTGCTACATAACAAGGCAGCATATTTCTGTCGTACTTCTGCCCTGTTTAAGCGCTTAATAATCCTTCGGTGTCTGTAATGCTGACATGCTGACTAGCAAATGGTGTGATTTGGCAGAGAAAAAACCTTTGGATGTGCTGTGTATGGACCACAGACAGATGACACAGACAGGGTTAAAATGTGACCTACAGGTGATTCTACGATCTCTGTGATTTGGGAGATCATCGTCATGTTTTAATCCTTAACGATCAAATATCGTCAGATCGCATACCCTTATACAAACATGAGTGAGAGCGAGAGAGAGAGAGAGACACACAAAATGTTAGTTTTTTAGACGAGTAAACTAACACTATAACACACACACACACACACACACACACACACAACAATATAAACAGTGAACAAAATTGAGTAGTTACCTACCATCTCAGACGGCGTCAGTTCTCTAGAAACTTTCTTTCTGAAAGCATGTTGACGAGTCGGTGCATGTTGTGTGAGGTGTCAGTTAGAGACTGCTCATCAAGACCCGCCTTACGTTGCTTCTGATTGGTTCATTATTGTGTGATGCCTGTCATGGTTGGTTAGATTTAGGCACAAGGAGACATGGATTGGTTATCTCGGTCAGTCAATCAGAGTTACTCGAGTTACGGCAAGCCGCGAGGACCAAAAATCATTATCATGAAAAAAATAAATAGAATATTGAATTGGGAAATATAAGCGTGAGAAATGTCAAGTGTGATGTGAGAATGCATCAAATTGCATGACTGTCACACTCAAAGCGTGAGGCTTGGCACCTCTGGTACTACTGTCTACAGTTAGCACCAGCGCCGTATAGAGAGAGAGTTGCGACAACTCTGTTCACTCCAATTCGTTTTTTTACAGCAATAGCGGCTCATGGAGCCTCACATTTGTTCCCAGAAGTGATCAGTTTACTAATGTAGCCACTTGAAGGGTAAGGACTGGAGCAGCACAAGATGGATTCTGATGTTTGTGAACAACAGGAGAATCCATCTTGCAGGCAAGGTTAACACACAGAGGCGGTACACAGGAGAGCAGCAGGCATTGAGTGTGACCATCAAATGCACTGCCTTGGAAACAAGGCACTGTCCGTCAGCGCAGGATCCACAAACTGCGATGAACGTGAGCGTGCATCGTCTTCTCACCCACAGCGCAGAGAGAGAGAAGTGCACTTTGTCACGAGGCGCTTACAGCTGCTCCGTCTCAAAGACATTTAGGTGAAATTGAATAATTTCCCACGGCACACCTGACAATCTGTCAGTGGTTGAAAAACGCAGTACTACACGGTACATGACACACGATTTAGCTGCGACTCTGCCCGACCCCAAAAATAGACGCACGAGTGAAGAAATGGGCAAAAAAAATTGCACAGTGTATGCGCCATAAGTTAGAGTTAGCCAGACGTTGGCTCCATGATACACTAAAAACATTTCAGGTCTGTCGAAATTTGGTGATAAGGGAGGACTGCTTCAAGCCGTGCTGCTACAAGAGGGATCTGTGGGCTAAGTTAATGGGCTAAGCTAATGGGCACCAACAGAATTTCTTCACAGAAAGTCTCAATGCAGCTTGTAAATGTACTTGTTCAGAGCACCACTATGTTTCTGCTTACAGAGAAATACTGTTATGACACTAACCACATCCCCACCAGATTGTCCCTTTTTTTCCTGGTGGCTAAATGATAAGCTGTCAGGAGAACTTCTCTGTTCATCTGGTGCTGGTCCTCAAAATGTAGTTGTGCCGAAAGCACACATGGAACGATAACAGCAGAAAAACTAACCTTGCAGCAGTGTAAACAGACCTGTTACGCCTGGACCTCCCACAATGCACCATTTCTTTAAAGCAACAGGCCGGGCTGAATATCGAATGTGCGTCATATCCTGACCAAAATGGCAGCTCTCAATAGTTTATGCCCCAAGGTATAAATTCGTTCTAAGAAGTCCTTTTGTGTATTTTTTTATTATTATTATTTCTTAATAGTGCACTTCCACTACAGGTACCCTTTAAAGGCATGAATCAAACCTTGGTTACCTTGGTGACATCCATCTGATC
This sequence comes from Gouania willdenowi, assembly GCF_900634775.1. Classification (NCBI taxonomy): domain Eukaryota; kingdom Metazoa; phylum Chordata; class Actinopteri; order Blenniiformes; family Gobiesocidae; genus Gouania; species Gouania willdenowi. Next base: position 1,002,409 of record NW_021145219.1, on the reverse strand, counting down.
CGACCAATCGACATTGACGCTGTTTATACAGCTGTTGGCTCCCTGTTTCCTCACAGTCATGGACACATTGTAGTAGCAGTAGAACATGACGGACAGAGGGAGCACAAAGTTCACAGCTATCACAGCCATGGTGTATGAGACAAAGGAGCTGTGGAGAGAGCAAAACAAACATTTCTACATGTAGTTACTACGTTATATGCACATTATAATTCTGAGCTTATAAGATGTCAATATAGATACTTATATATATTTCTCCCTTCCTTCATGTCAGAGCTCCGTTTCCCTAGTGTTATGTCTCTCTGTCAGACAAGTTCACAAAACATGTCTTGTTCCCACAGAGATTACGCTGGAAAAAACTTATTCCCTTCCCCTCTCCAGTGTGATTAGCCAATAGCAGACTTTCTGATCATTTGCTCTTTTCCAGCCTATAAGAAATATGTGCTATTACGGTGTGGTTGCCACTTTTCCTTTCCCACCCCACAAGACCATTTCATCTGTACTCATTTTCCATGCTAGAGCTCTGGAATAAAATCCACAAAATATAGTTTGGTCAATTTTGAATTTATTTTATCTGACATATAGTGTATGCTCGAAGATTTTCATAACATTACCATTTTGTTTCATTGAAGAGAAGAAATATCACAGTCATTTTAGTTCAGGGGCCCAATTCGGACCAGTTTGATCTCAAGTGAACTGCAGATTATAGGCGGGAAAATTTGCAATTTCAACATTAGTTTGCACTTACGTACAAATAATATGTAAAATATGTAAGGCACCAACAATATCCTTGATGAACAAATTCTCTCTTTATTTTTTTGACCATTTCTTATTTAATTTGAGGATATTTTGCAGGAATTTTTTTGGGGTGGGAAATGGGAGTTCTTTCAAAAAACCCACGCCTCCGGATAGGAGGTAGGACATAAGGGACCTGGGCCTCTACAACAGCTCAGGGGAGCTGGAGAAGGCGGGCCCTCCCATGACTTGTGCCCAGAGTATGGGCAGTCACCCAACATGCAGATTTATACAGGGGTTATATAGACCCATTTTGTGTAACGTATGCATACTAAATTAGGTGCATGCGCGCGCAGGCTCGGTGCAAAACAACTGGAGAACTGCTGAGGCGATGGTGCACGAGGAACGGATGGAGCTGTATCTCAGTCTGGATCCAGTAAAAAGTGACCATAAAAAGCTGTAAATGGACTGATATGCAGACGTGGGACAGTGAGGAGACTTATGTAGAGATGGAAACTCATTCATTGAAACTGATCAGAATACGCGGCAATACACGGAAACCTTTGTTAACAGGAGTACAGCAGCCTGCCTTCCTGCCCATTCATAACAAGTAGTTATAAACATCTAGAGACTTAATGCATCTATATTTATATTAGGGATGTATATTAGGGATGTAACGAGTAATCGTAAGGCAGTTAAAAATCTATTCATAGGTATCACAGTTGATATAAATTTTCTGAAAATTGAATCACAGTACTTTTTTTAAACAGCAGAGGGTGCTATCCAGAAGTGTAGGCGGCAGGCGGAATCTGCTACTACTTTCTTTCTGGCCGCCTTATACTCTTAAACATGTTCATAAATGATTCCTTACCCCTTTAGCACCGAAAGAATATCTGTAATATTACGTGAATATCTGTAAAAGTCATGTTTTTCTGTTAGCTCTGTCTGCTAGCGTAGCATCTCTTCTTCACTGTACAGATTAGCTGCATGGCAACTGACCACTGGGTTGCCAGCGCCCTCTGCTGGTCCAAACAAATATCTGACGTAAATACAATGCAGACTGTTTTTTTTTTTTAAGTCCAATTGTTAAGGCACAAAATACATTTTCAGTTGCAGTTTTAAAAAGAAAAATAACTATTATGCAGTTTTGCATTGTTTACTATTGTCATGGCAAAATTTATATTCATCATCATATCCTCAAATGTATGTTCATGTGTACAATTTGTCATGTTTTAATACATGACGACTCCATTAATCTTTACACTTTTGAACAGCTGAATCATGATTAAACAGTACAGATCGTATTATTCTCAGTGCAGCACAGTCTCTGCTGACATGCAGATATACACTGACGCACACACTTATCAAGGACAGATAAAGACTGGAGCCAAACCTTCTCATAACATCTTCATCATCCTCCAACATTTCCACTATGGGCATCTGACTCCCTCCCTTTTGTCTCTCACTGTTGGGACCTTTTCTTATCTGTATAAAAAGCTTAAGCTTTGAAACTGTTGGAGCGGGGCGCGGCACTTCCTTTGGACGTCCGCCTGGACGGACGCTAATTTTGTTTCACTTTGTTCCACTTTGTATTCTTTTATTTAGTTTAGAATAAAATCATTTTTTATTAAATCATCAATGCTTCTCCTGGATTCTATCATTCAACCAGAGCAATGAATCATGTCTAAAATGAGGTCAACCGTAAATTCTGCCGTAACAATTGGCGATCACGAACAGGATCATCTTCTGTCCACCCCTCGGACAGAGACTGGAGCACGAACCATCGGTTGAACCTCAAACACCAATTCGGACTAAGGTAAAGCTGCCTTTATAAATATATATATATATGTAAATTTTCATTTACATATATATATATTCGCTCTGTGTTGATTTTTTTTTGAACCAGTCAAGCATTGTATTGATTTTCAGCTTTGAGCTTTGATTTTGATCCTCAGCTGTTCTGTGTTTTGACGCAGTGAATAGCCATGAGAAAGGCTCAAATGGTTGAGGTTCTGTGCTTTTTAATGCTGTAGGTTCTCTCTGGTTTTCTTCGGGCTCGGATATTTTGTTTAGGTCATTATTTACTTTGGTTTTGTTCGGACTCCCACAGCCTGTGAGGTCCTGACCATAGATAGACGGGCAACCAAAGTTTCCAAAACATCCCAGCGGTGTCATGATCTGAGTTCACCTCTGTACCGAAAGCAAAATAGATTAAAACCCCGAACCCAACCTAAATTGTGTTTCTGTGAATCAAACAGATGAACAACCCAATAAACAAATAATATATGCATACGCATATACAATCTTGGTATGATGTGAACTCAGATCATGCTTTCAGGCGAGTTTTACTTTTTTTTTTTATCTTTGTTTTTATTTTGTTTAAACGTGGAATCAGATTTCTCCCTTTGGCTTGGCTTTAATGCTTTCATTTGACGAGTGTCAGCTTTTGAGAAAGGGAGAGAAATACAGAGAGCCAAACACACACACACGTCGCTGCTGTGTTTTTCTTTTTTTTTGGACGTGTGGCCACACACACACACACACACACACACACACACACACACACACACACACACACACACACGTACAGAGAGAGAGAAAGGGACAGAGAGAGAGCACACACACAGGCACGCGCACGGGCGCACGCACACGCACAGAGAGCCACACCCAACAGAGAGAGAGAGAGAGGTGGCGCCCCTCACTGGCCAGTTTAGTGCACTACACACTTGTGACACAACATTGTGATTTCTCACTTCTCCCCTGCCGATAGAATAGTGCCATTACACACAGACACTATTTTTATTTTTATTTTAAATTTTATTTTGATTTCATGTTTGATGGGCAACACACACACACACACACAGATGAATACAGTATTTCATTTTATTTTATTTTAATATTACTGTTACCATCATTATCATTTTTTATTATTTAAATTGTTAGTTTCTGTTGGCTTTGTGGTTGTCCCCTGAAGAAACGACATCTTCAATGAAAGAATGAAATCACCTTCAACTCTTACGCTAATGGAATGTCAACATCATTCAAAGGACCAAGCATCAGAAGGAAATGGACAATCAAAGGTGTGTGACCTTTCAGGACTCAAGGACTCAACTCCCATTCAGCAAAGCAATGCTGAAATAACTCGCTCAGTCCCAAGTCAACTCTTCATCGTCTATGAATGGGCCGCATGCCAATGCCCCATCATTAAAGACTGAGAACCTGTGGGCGTCGGAGTGGTTGGACACTCCCCCACCAATGAGTTGCGAGTTAAATGCCACGACTACTGCCTGAATGATGGGCAGCAACTGCAGACTGGTCACACGTCTGCTGGAAATCTTCACCAAAAAGACACTGTTTCAAAAGCCACAAGGATACCAAGCCACAAGAAGTCCACCACAGCCTTTGGTGGTAGTGCGCACGCGCACGCACAGGCACGCGCACGCACAGAGCTAAATCACTTTAGCCTTGAACTTTGGCATGGAGGGGGACAACTAGCAAATAGCCAACAAGCTTCTCCTTCGCACAATACTAACCCCTCTATCTTCTGACTGTGCACTAGATTATTTTGTTTTCATTTATTCTCTCACACGCAGACAGACCAGACATACAGTCACACACCCACATTCATAACTATGAGAAACACAGAACTTCACACAGAACCCTTCTGTTTGCCACATGAGATCAAGTGTGCCCATCATTTATCTTTGCTTTTATTCATTATGTTGCTCATTTATTTACACTGCTTTGGCCTTTATGAGAAAACAACAAACAAAGGGGAAGAAAATAGTGTTACTGATAAGGCTTTTCTTTCATTTATTTTCTTGATTGAGGGGAGGGCCCCCACAATGCAAGATATGGTTACATCCGCTGAAGACAGAGCCCTCTGTTGCCTCAGCTTTTGGAGCTGAAGTTTTAATTTTTATTGGCCATGATTTTTTTTGAGCTCACACGTTTTTCTCCTTTGTTATTTCTGAACGATTCTTCTTTTTCTCTTTTGTTTTTACTCAATTTCAGGAAAATTGAGACAGAGATTGAGGACTGCAGCCTCAACAAGTTTAAATTTTGACATTTTTTTGACCGATACCCTCGTAAACAATCTGTACCTTACCCTTTTTGAAGCTGCTTGCGACAGACAGCAAAGGTGGAATATAATAATTTTGTTTCTTGATTTGGTCGTTGAGGCGACCAAAAGTGGGGAATGTCATGGCAAATTTTATATTCATCATCATATCCTCAAATGTATGTTCATGTGTACAATTTGTCATGTTTTAATACATGACGACTCCATTAATCTTTACACTTTTGAACAGCTGAATCATGATTAAACAGTACAGATCGTATTATTCTCAGTGCAGCACAGTCTCTGCTGACATGCAGATATACACTGACGCACACACTTATCAAGGACAGATAAAGACTGGAGCCAAACCTTCTCATAACATCTTCATCATCCTCCAACATTTCCACTATGGGCATCTGACTCCCTCCCTTTTGTCTCTCACTGTTGGGACCTTTTCTTATCTGTATAAAAAGCTTAAGCTTTGAAACTGTTGGAGCGGGGCGCGGCACTTCCTTTGGACGTCCGCCTGGACGGACGCTAATTTTGTTTCACTTTGTTCCACTTTGTATTCTTTTATTTAGTTTAGAATAAAATCATTTTTTATTAAATCATCAATGCTTCTCCTGGATTCTATCATTCAACCAGAGCAATGAATCATGTCTCAAATGAGGTCAACCGTAAATTCTGCCGTAACACTATAGAACCAGAATTGAATTGAGGCCTATAGTACTTCATATTGAAATAGTGTTTGTGAACATGTGGGCCTCTGTGCCAGTTTTACTAAACTTTATAGCTACTGATACAGCCTCTGAGTTGAAATAGTTAAAGTGGGTGTCAAAATGATGCAGTCGCTATCCGTGGTGCTGAACTTCTTTGAATTTGTGTTGTTACAATAATAGTGACCATCCTAATGTTTTTGTTGTTCTCTTGTTTTGTTATACTTCATGTCTGTCTGATGGACTTCAAAATTCTCCCCATGGTGCTGAAGCTTATAATCAGGGAGAGAATTGTGGAGCTCAACAAGTCTGGTCCCTCCATGGGTGCAATTTCCAGATGCTGAAAGTGACACGTTCAACTGTACATCATGTATAAACATTATGGAATCGTCTAGCCATCACACTGCTCAGGAAGTGACGGGCTCTGTGTCCCAGAGATTAACGTGTTTTGGTCCGAAATGTGCAAATCAACCCCAGAACAAAAGCTAAAGACCTTGTGAAGATGCAGGCTGGTAAGAAAGTGTCATTATCCACAGTGAAACAAGTACTGCACTGACATGGGATGTAAGGCTACTCAGCTAGAAAGAAGCCATTACTCCTAAAAAAACATTAAAAAAATCCAGATTGCAGTTTGCAAAAAGACACCAAGACAAAGATCCTAACTTCTGGAGACATGTCCTGTGGTCTGATGAAACTAAAGTGGAGCTGTTTGGCCATAATGACCATTGTTTCTTTTGGAGGAAAAAGGGGAAAGCTTGTAGACCTGAGAACACCACACCAACTGTGAAGCATGGAGGCGGCAGCATCATGTTGTCGGGCTGTTTTGCTGCAGCAGGAACTGGAGCTCTTCATAAAATATATACCATCATGAAGAAAGAACATTAAGTGGAAATATTAAGGCAACATCTCAAGACATCAGCCAAAAAGCTAAAACTTGGGCACAAATGGGTCTTCCAAATGGACAATAACCCTAAGCATACTGCCAAAATAGTTAAAAAGTGGCTTGAGGACAACAAAGTCAATGTCTTGGAGTGGCCATCACAAAGTCCTGATCTGAATCCCATCGCAAATTTGTGGGCAGATCTTAAAAGGCGTGTGCGAGCAAAGCAACCAACAAACCTGACTCAGTTCCACCAGTTCTGTCAGGAGGAATGGGCCGAGTACAGCAGAGTACTGTGAGAAGCTTGTGGAAGGAAACCCAAAACGTTTTGACAATTCATGCAGTTCAAAGGCAATGTTACTAAATACTAAGGAATTGTATGTAAACTTTTGACCTCAAAGAAAGTAATAAAAATGTCCGAGAAATTCTCTCTCTCTCATTATTGTGGCATTTAGCAAAATGAAATAATTTTGGTAATCCTAACTGACCTGAAACAGGAAAGGTTTAGTCTGATTTAACTTCAGACTGAGAAATAAAGTGCACTGTGTATGTAAACTTCTACTTGAGTAGGATATATCAGTACTTTACACTTCTGCACATAATACAAAACACAAAATAGCTTCCGAACAGGAACTAATGCTAATATTGGAGGATTCATTAAAAAAAGCTAAATGTATTGGGCTTTAGCCACTAATTCAACAGTAACATTCTGTCCATGTATGTTTACTAAAGCTGATCAATAACTGAGCGTGCTCAGATTGTTCATTAGACATGTGTTACTTGTGTTCAAATGTTGTTAGATCTGCATTAAACATATGTTGTTACTACTGAAGATCCAATGAAGATGGATAACATACGCGTCATTGTTTCTCCAGTTGATGGTGCAGGTGGCTCCAGTGGGGTCAGGGGCATAACCCGCCCAGCCTACGATGGGCATCGAAGACCAGAACACCGCATTCAGCCAAGCGCCCAGTATGAGAAGGTTGTACGACCGTGTTGTCATTTTCTGTTCTGAGGAGACACATCATAATGCTCATGTTCCACACGTGCAACATTTTAACAAGCCAACTGAATCTTTAGCTGCTAGAAGTACTGGAACTACAGCTGATAAATCATGGAACTGTATTAGATATACCTAGATCACGTCTATATGTAAAATGCACTAAAAATATCACATATACAGTATATTCGGGGTGTGCATTGCCATGAATCTGACGATACAATGCAATATGTTTTACGATTTGCATGTCACTATACGATACATCCCAATAACAAACAATATGATATACATTGCAATATCAATAATTACAAATTTCAACTTTACAAGTACAAAATTGTATGAAATAGGGATGTAAAGATTAATCATGAGGCAGTTAAAAATTGATTCAAAAGTGTCATGGTTCACATCAATACTCTGAAACTGAATCGCCGTACATAAAAAAATATTAATATATACACACTTATTTAGTTATTTATTTATTTTACAGCAAAGGGCGCAATCTATTTTGAATTTGAAATTCAGGACGCACCACCATGTTTTAAATCAGAAGTATGGAAGCATTTCGGCTTCCCCAAGATAAAATGAAAGAGGTGAGAAAGAAAGAACATGTGGAATCTAAGGTAAGAGAGGCTCAGAGAGGAAAGGGAGAAACAAGGAAGAGAGAATGAAAGCCATAGTTTGTTTATTTATATTATTTCTTTGATATGGGATTTGTTTTAAAGTCCAATTGTTAAGGCACAAAACACATTTTCAGTTTCAGAACTGATATGCAGTTTTGCATAGTTCTTTATTTATTTCATTCAGGATTTATTTTTAATTAAATTGCATTGTTTTGCATAGTTTATCAAGGAATTATTTTGACAATGAAAGATAAAAGAAAATTATATAGTATTATTTTTATTTTCGAAGAAAGTTTGTCAACAGTTTGTAAAATAAATCGTGAGAGAGAATCGTAAACTAAGGGTCAAGTTAGTTATAATTTAGTAAAAACAGGAAGTCAAAGCCTATTGGCTGGGTGCACTTGGCGATCGTTTCCATTTGTATAGAGGTCTATAGGACGAAGGAGGGACTTGTATACATTAATGTATATGAATGACCACCGGCAAAAGATCATAGTAAAAGACTAGTAAAAGAATACATAAACATAAATTTCTCAGAAACTCCGGATATCAGCTTTAAGCTCCCAGACTCACTCACTTCCGGCTTCCACACAGGTATACGCCACACCTTGGTTTGATTTAAATATGTTAGATAGTTTTAGCTTTGTTTACGCCGTACAACACTCACATTATCTTCAGTCATGCACATTTTACACTACTGACTCTACTGATATACACACTTTATGAAGTAAATATGTAATTAATTGGAATTTGGTTTTATTTGGCGTAATTTGGTTAACTTTGATGGAATTTGGTTTAATTTGACTTAACTTGACTAAACTTGAATGTTTGATTTTGCTTAATTAAACAATAAAGATTTATTGAATGTTTGCCTTGGTCTTGTCTCCGCTTCTTGTTGTTGTGACCTTTCAAGTCGGGTTATGACAAGTTGACCATTTAGCTTTGTCTGGTATGACTCTTTGTTAGTACTCAGATTTTAATTGTTAGTTGATTAGTGGTTGATGCTGGTTTGTTGGTACCACTCAGATGAACTGATTCTCATGACTCACTGACAGAGGACTCTGTTACGTTGGAGGGACATTTTCTAATCAGGAGTAGTGTCCGTTTTTTGTCTTAAAGTGGTGGTTTCTGTGTAGAGCTTTATGCTTGTTAGATTGCACATCCGCTGCTGCAGGGGGGTTGCCATATAATGGTTGCTTTCCCGACCTGACGGGCTAAAATGCACAGGAATGTTTACTTTGATGGAATTTGGTTTAATTTGATTTATTTAACATGAATGTTAGATTTTGCTCAATTAAACAATTCATATTTCTTGAATGATTACCATGGTCTTGTCTCCCTTTCTTGTTGTTGTGACCTTTCAAGGTCACAACAACTATTGTCATGACAATACGATAATTGCGCAGTAAAATAATGCGATATATCTTCAAATAGATTTTTTTTTACACTCTAAACATACATTTTCTGTTAAAACATGTTCCAACCATGTAAATGTGTACGAGTATTGAAGTAAATTAATCCGCACTCTCGTTCTTTTGAGCAAGGGATAAACGTTAGCGTAACAGACATAATTTGGAGGAAGATGAAGTTATGACAAAAACCAAAGCAAAAATGTTTTTTAGCAGCTGAACATAGACCAGACTATGTTGTTCAAACCAATTATGTGTGTATGCGTTTGTTTATTGTGTGTGGAAGTCAACATTGTGTCTGAACAGCAAAAGCCTTCCAGTGAATACCTAGGTCAGGTCTGCAGATGGTGAGGTAACGATCAATGGCCACAACAGTGAGCAGACCAATACTTGCCATTCCAAAGAAGATGTTAAGTGCTGCATAGATCTGAGAAACACACACACACACACACACACACACACACACACACACACACACACACACACACACACACACACCACAACATGTACAATAAATATAAAACACATACCAGAACCATTACTCCTAAATCGGTTGAATTTCTATTTTTGACTTAGCATTAAAATATGTGTTCATGTTGTTTATACATATTGAATTAGATTAGGTGATATATATTATTAGAAATAGTATCCAGTAAGGCATAATACCTAATGCTGGGACTATAGACACTAACAATACGATACAGTACTTTAGGGAGGAAACATTGAGAAAAATAACCAAAGTTTTTATTTGACTAACTCTGGACATATTTGCATACGAACTCTGACCTTTTCAACTCAATAGGAATATATAAAAATAAAATACACAATAATGACATAAGGAAGACCAATTTTTCCTGTTTGAAGATTATAAAGACACTGACAATTCATCCCAGTCTGAAATTGAAACCATATCATGTCACCATGACATTCTTCATTAAACAAATATTCCTCTCTGTGCATGAACTTAACATATATAACAAGTTATGAAAAACTCAACCTAGAACAAACTGGAATGATAGGCTTAACAAACCCACACTTAGTGCTACCACTCGTACCATCAACAATAAAATTGTGATATTTTGTCACACCGTTAATCATAACAAATGAAATAAGTTATGTCCGCTGCTGGGAATTATTCAACAATTGGAAGTGAATTTGTATCCAATCTATCACACAGAATTATTATTCGACCCCAGCATTAAAGGGATCTCCACTGTGTCTACAAGTTTGGCCTAAAATCTTTTAAATGTACTTATTAGAAGATCTATGTCTAACAAAACACATTATTATGCACTGTATTCATTGAATTGCCTTTTAAAAATGGGAATACCGCCATCTTGAAATCACTTGATTGATGATGTCACACTGCCTGTAAACATACCATTGTTTTATATTGGAGTGAAGAATTCAGCCTGATTTTTAGATCATTTAGCAGCTTTTTCACTTAAAATGACAGCTTGTGCTTGTCAGGTTCTGATTAGTTTTAGTTGCCTGTAACCCTTGTGGTCCTTTTTTTGTTCTGTAAGTCTTTGTTGGTTCTGTTTAGTTTCTATTATAGTTGTAGTTTCATGCGTTAACTCTTGTCTTTGTGTTCCCAGAGGAGTATTTCATCAAACCCAGCTCAGGGTTAAGTCTCCGTTCAGTTCTAACTGGAACGGCCGTTTCATCAACAAGAAAACACCTTGGTTACCATAGTAACACAGTCCGTGGCACAAACGTGCTCCACAGCAGGTTTAAGCAGCATGCTTGGCTTAAGCTGCAGACACACTCTCATAATGCCATGTCATCATTATTAAAGAAGTCATTAGTGATGTTTAAGATCTACAAAAGGAAAAAAGAGTCATACCACTTTAATATGGTATTTTAAAATAAAATTAAACACAATATCACGGTAAATTATTAAATGTGATTTTAAATTGATACAAATGACGATAGAATCGTGATCTTATTATGTGTTTAATGTGTCCCATACCTTATAATGAGATCACCACAGTCTCCTGTGTTTAAACAATCAGTAATAATATATAAGGATAAATGTGTATCCATCGCCTCCATTTACCACATGGTATAAATGTGTCCATCATTGTTTAGAGATTATTGATGAGAAAGCTGAATATACAGAGAGGGAGGGGCTGTTCAGGGACAGTCACAGGGCAGAGCACTATGCTTCCCAATGAATGAAATACACTATAGCTTCCAGGATGTACGCACAATGCACACACCTGCCTACCGTGCTCGCTGCCCGCCTGCACCTGCAGCGTCTATGGAAAGCTGATTGAGCATTTATTAGATATCTTTGATATCAAAGCTCAGTTTCCTATACTAGTGAGGTCTTTGACTTCACTAGTTTACTAGTAGAACACTGAAACATGTACTAGTAAACTAGTAGAGAGGAAAAATGTCAACATGTTAACTAATAAGGTACTAAATACCCACTAGCTAACTAGTAACATGTATTTTGTGTTTACTCGTTAACTAGTGAGCCTCAAAATGTTTACTAGTTAACTAGTTAAAGCCAAGATGTCCACTAGTTTCTGTGAACTAACCCAACTAACCCTAACCCTGTGACAATGTCATGGTTAATTATCTGTCAGCAACACTCATTGGTTGCGTCCGAATAGTCCCTCCTATTGCCTTTCCTATACACTTTTCCTTAACCCCCGGAAGTGTTTAAGTGGCGGCCATGATAAGGAGCGTTCCAATTCTCTAAAAGCTAAGGAAAGGAGGCTCAATGCTTCCTTTATTACTTCCTTCAGCCTAGGAAACTCTGATGCATCCATTACCAAAGGAGACCAGATAATGCTGACCCACAATTCCTTGCGGCGACAACATTTAAAGGGACCCTCTCATCTGTGTCTTCATGGAAACTCACAAAGACTGAAAAAGGAAGTAGATCATGTAAGTTATCAAAGGCAATAATATGCCTTGAACAAGCATGGCGCCCCCCGAGGCAGACGTGTTTGCTCGCTCCGCTCGCGAATGCCGGCTTTTTCTTCTTTTTTGTGTTTTCTTCTTTTTTCCCACGACATTGCACAACTGTCGTGCGCTGCTAACATACGATAGACATACTCTACTGAACATTGCAAACTCAAAAAGATCTGAGTTTACTGGATTTTTACCTCCGGAGCTACAACTCATTGTGCGCTCCGGCGGCCACCGCCATCACCACGAGGAAGACCCAGATGCACCGACCTCGACCTCGAGTGAACCAGCTGACCCAAGGAGAGTGCTCCGGAGACGGCGACGTAAGAGAGGCAAGAGGGGAGGGCTCCATGCTCGGCTGAAAGCCCGTGCCAACCGACCACCGCTACCCAGCCTCCTGCTTGCTAACGTGCGGTCTCTGGAGAACAAACTGCACGAGCTAAGAGCCAGGATGACAACACACCGGGAAATGAGAGAATGCTGTGCCCTCATTTTCACTGAAACCTGGCTCTCACACAACGTCCCGGAGTCGGCGGTGCAGCTCGAGACTCACTCGGTGCACCGCGGAGACAGGACAGCAGCCTCCGGTAAGAGGAAAGGGGGCGGTGTGTGTGTGTTTATCAACAACGCGTGGTGCGGAGATATACGGACCGTACACAAGCACTGTTCACCGGACGTGGAGTTTTTATTGCTGAGATGCCGTCCCTACTACCTACCAAGGGAATTTACGTCTGTGTTTCTGGCCGCTGTGTACATTCCGCCGCGAGCCAACACTACCGTAGCGCTCGGTAAACTCCACGACGTCATCAGCGAACTCGAGACGGCACATCCCGATGCCGTTTTGATTGCCGCCGGCGACTTCAACCACTGCAACTTACGGTCTGTATTTCCCAAATATTACCAGCATGTGGACATTCCCACCCGTGAGAAAAACACCCTGGATCATGTTTACACCAACATACGTGGGGCATACAGGGCTGCACCCCGCCCCCACTTCGGACAATCGGACCACATCTCTTTGTTCCTGTATCCGGCCTACAGACAAAGACTGAAGCACTCACCCCCGATCACCAAACAGGTTAAGCTCTGGACCCCAGAGACTGAGGGCACATTGCAGGACTGTTTTGCTAGGACAGACTGGGATGTGTTTAGAGCTGCAGCCACACTGGAGGACTCTTCTGTCAACGTACAGGACTATGCTGAGTACGTGACTGGGTACATTAGCACTTGTGTCAACAACATCGTACCCACCGCACAAGTCAAGAAGTTTCCCAACCAGAAGCCCTGGATAAACAGTCAGGTACGACACATGCTGCGTGCTCGCTCTGCTGCATACACATCTGGCAATGAGAGTGAGTACAAAACTGCAAAGTACGGACTGAGGAAGGCCATCACAGCGGCCAAGAAGCAGTACAGAGAGAAGCTGGATGACTTCTACTCCACTGCTGACTCTGGGCGGATGTGGCAAGGCCTGCAGCACATCACTGACTACAGGACCAGCTCCAGCACCACCAGCACCTCAGACAGCCTGCCAGATGACCTCAACACTTTCTACGCACGCTTTGAGATCTCCAACCCCAGCACAGAGAGGAGGCATCTACTTAACCCCCAACCGCCCTCCCACCCCCCACTGGTCGTCTCATCAGCCGAGGTACGCACGGTCCTGAGGAGGATAAACCCCCGCAAAGCAGCAGGACCAGACAACATTCCTGGGCGGGCCCTCAGAGCATGCACCAACAAGCTGACAGACGTGCTCACCTCCATCTTCAACCTTTCCCTCAGTCAGAGCACCGTACCCTCCTGCTTGAAGACCACCACCATCGTCCCCCTCCCCAAGAAGAGCCCCCCCACCTGCCTGAATGACTACAGGCCAGTAGCACTCACTCCAATCATTATGAAGTGCTTTGAGAGGGTGGTGCTGACCCACATTCGGAGCAGCATACCGGACACACTGGACCCCCTGCAGTATGCCTACCGTCCCAACAGGTCCACCTCGGACGCCATTGCTGCTGCCCTTCACTTCTCCCTCTCCCACCTGGAAAATAAAGACTCCTACATCAGGATGCTCTTTATAGACTACAGCTCTGCCTTCAACACGGTCATCAGAATCAGAATCAGAATCAGAATCAGCTTTATTGACCAGGTACAGTTTAGAACAATACGAGGAATTTGACTTGGTAGTTGCAGTGAAAGAAGACACATCAACACACCGGGGCAGCCTTTTGCGGCGCCCACATATTTAGGTGAAAAAGGGATCAACAACAGGAGGAGAGGAGGGGTGAGGGGAAAAAAAAAACTGCCAGTTTGAAACTGATTTCCCTAAACAGAGAAAACAGTGTGAAACCAGGAAAAAAAAACGCCTCTGCAAACATAAATGTAAGCATGACACAGTCAAACAACTCGAGACAAGGCACGTGGGAAGGGTTGGGTGGGAGGTTGGCTGGGGGAGGGGGTCAGGTGGGAAGAACAGCAGGATTCCAGCCGTTTGGGGACATGGGCGTGCTGCCAATGGGCGCTGCAACCACGCCTCCATGCAGCTGTGGATGGGAGGTGGGGAAAGATGGCCAACGAGGCATTTGAAGTTGAAGACCTGTAGCTGCGTTACTGACAACCAGATGACGTGTGGAAAAGTTCAGCATCAACAGTTCCAGGTGGGAATGTAGGGAAGGAGCGGGGGGAGGGAGTGGGGGTAAGAGCCGCCGTCTGCAGAAACTTCCTGGTGATAAGAGTTGAGACAACCTTGGCTTTAGCCTTGGCTAGCTGGGGAGCCGAAAGGGAGATAAGCAATGTGATTTGATACAGGCTATGTCAATTTCCAATAGCCTTCTGTCCTGGGTCTCTCTGCTGTAATCCAATGAATGGCCTAGTTTCCACTTCCAAGCCGGGCCTCCAACTTCTCCCAGTTGTTATCCATAACGCGTAGACGATCCAAAAGCAGCTCTTGCTTGCTTTTGATATCGATCAACACATGAGTCTGAGTGTTCAGAGCCCTGCTACATCCTTCAGAAATCACTGGCAGCTTTTCCAAAACAGTCGCCAGCGTAGTACGGACTTTTCGATAGATTAGGAAGCCACCAGCTCCGATCAGCAGCATGCCTACTATCATTATTCCAATCATGTAGATGTCCTCCACGTCTTCCACGGAAAGGATGGACAGACACACAACTCGCCACTTGTTCCAAGGGTCAAGGGTGTATCCAGCCGCAAACGTCCCGCTTGGACATGCGGGTTCACCACCCCCGGTTCTTTTCGTCGAAAAAATCTGATCGATAGCACTGAGAGACCAACTAATTAATTCCATTATTCCGGTTTTGGATGAGTTACATCCCCCACAAACTCACCCACAAACTGTTTTCCCTTGGACTCCACCCCTCCCTCTGTGACTGGCTCCAGGACTTTCTTACTGGCAGGCCCCAGTCTGTCAGGATTGGGTCCAGGACTTCAGCCAGCCTTATCACGAACATTGGCACTCCTCAGGGTTGTGTCCTCAGCCCCATCCTCTACACCCTCTTCACCCACGACTGTGTCGCCTCCCACAAGGACAACACCATCCTGAAGTTTGCGGACGACACCGCAGTGATAGGACGTATCACTGGCGGAGACGAAGCGGCCTACAGGGGGGAGGTGTCCAGTCTGGTGACGTGGTGTGAAGACAACAACCTCACCCTCAACACGGAAAAGACGAAGGAGCTGATAGTGGACATGAGGAAGGAGAGGCGTCCTCATCAGCCACTGTCTATCCAGGAGCTGGAAGTGGAAAGGGTGAGCAGTTTCAAATATCTTGGGGTCCACATCAGAGACGACCTCACCTGGACCCTCAACACCACACAGCTGGTGAAGAAAGCTCAACAGCGGCTGTACTTCCTGAGGAGGCTGAGGAAATTTGGGATGTCCTCAAAGATCCTCAGCAACTTCTACAGCTGCATTGTTGAGCCCATCCTGACCAGCTGCATCACCGTGTGGTACGGCAACACCACTGTCATGGACCGCAAACGCTTGCAGAGAGTAGTGAAGACTGCTACGAAGATCACCAGGTCTCCGCTGCCCTCTCTGCAGAGCATCTACAAGCGCAGAGTCCACAGGAGAGCTGCCGCCATCATCAAGGACTCCACTCACCCCCAACACGGACTGTTCACACTTCTACCCTCAGGCCGGAGGTACAGAAGTGTGAAATGCAGGACCAGCAGACTCAAAAACTCCTTCTTCCCCTCGGCCATTAGACTCCTAAATAAGTGATTGGAGTCTAATGAACTATTCATTCACCCCCCCCCCCCCCCCCACCCCCTTCTCCACTGTACTTTGCACACCACCTGCATTCGCACTTTAGATGCGCCCATGCACAGCTAACACCATGTCTCTCTATTATGAAACAGCTTTTATGCACATACCATTGTATATATCACCTCTCCTCTGTATAGCTAATATATTTGTATTTTTAATTGTACAGGTGTTTTGTATTTAATGTTCAGGTTTTGTTGAATAACAGTGTTGCATGCCACTGTATTTATTATAGTTCTTTTATCTCGATTTATTCCTTTATTATTTATTCCTTTATTACGTAGGCATTCACTGGCGGTCGGCAAAGCAAGAATTTCATTGTACAGGGAAACGTGTTTCTAACTGTACAGATGACAATAAACACTTTGACTTTGACTTGACTTGACTTTGACTTTGACTTTAAATAATCTAAAACTGATATAAAGATTATAACTGATATAAAATATGCACTCAGTCATTCAAGAAAAAGGGATCAGAGACATTTTTAGCCACATTAGCACTTTGAGATTTGGAATCAAATGTAAAGTGCATTACAACTAAAATGTATTATTATATTATTTATTATTATTACATTATGTTTTATTCAACATATTTGATTCACCTAGGAATGCTTTGTGTGGTTGTACATTTGTATGTATACAACGTTATGTAGGCCTATATCTTGCATAAATGTAACAATTTCATAAAATCATACTTATATTGGAATAATGTTGATTTCTGAGTGGAAGGTGAGTGTGAGCAACCATTCTCAATGAGACGTTCTTTTAGTTTCACTTTTGTTCTTCGTAGC